>NW_026777828.1:0-90908 GCF_028023285.1 Balaenoptera ricei | reverse complement strand
TAGTTTAGACACTAGGATAAGTTAAGGAACACATACATTATAAAGAAATCACATTAGGATTCTCTTTTTAAGCTGTTCCTTCAAACACTAGTGCTTAGGAAATCTATTGGAGGCAGAAGCAGTCAAGGGTAGCCTAGGGTTAGGGTTAGGCTTAGGGTTAGGCTTAGGGTATGGCTTAGGGTACGGGTTCGGGGAGGGGTTCGGGTATGGCATAGGGTATGGGTTAGGGTTAGGTTTAGGGTTAGTGTTAGGGTTAGGGCTCGGTTTAGGGTACGAGTTAGGATTAGGGTACGTGTTAGGGTTAGGGTAGGTGTTAGGGTTAGGGTACGCGTTAGGGTTAGGGTAGTTATTAAACCTATCCCACTCTCTAGATACCCCTTAGCACGTAAAGGAATATTATTTGCGGGTCCAGCCATGGAAAAGAGTTTAGACACTAGGATAAAATAAGGAACACATACATTATAAAGAAATCACATTAGGATTCTCTTTTTAAGCTGTTCCTTAAAACACTAGTGCTTAGGAAATCTATTGGAGGCAGAAGCAGTCAAGGGTAGCCTAGGGTTAGGGTTAGGCTTAGGGTTAGGCTTAAGGTACGGCTTAGGGTACGGGTTTGGGGAGGGGTTCGGGTACGGCGTAGGGTATGGGTTAGGATTAGGGTTAGGGTTAGTGTTAGGGTTAGGGCTCGGTTTAGGGTACGGGTTAGGATTAGGGTACGTGTTAGGGTTAGGGTAGGGGTTAGGGTTAGGGTACGCGTTAGGGTTAGGGTAGTTATTAAACCTATCCCACTCTCTAGATACCCCTTAGCACGTAAAGGAATATTATTTGGGGGTCCAGCCATGGAGAAGAGTTTAGACACTAGGATAAAATAAGGAACACATACATTATAAAGAAATCACATTAGGATTCTCTTTTTAAGCTGTTCCTTAAAACACTAGTGCTTAGGAAATCTATTGGAGGCAGAAGCAGTCAAGGGTAGCCTAGGGTTAGGGTTAGGCTTAGGGTTAGGGTTAGGGTACGGCTTAGGGTAGGGGTTCGGGGAGGGGTTCGGGTACGGCGTAGGGTATGGTTTAGGGTTAGGGTTAGGGTTAGTGTTAGGGTTAGGGCTCGGTTTAGGGTACGGGTTAGGATTAGTGTACGTGTTAGGGTTAGGATAGGGGTTAGGGTTAGGGTACGCGTTAGGGTTAGGGTAGTTATTAAACCTATCCCACTCTCTAGATACCCCTTAGCACGTAAAGGAATATTATTTGGGGGTCCAGCCATGGAGAAGAGTTTAGACACTAGGATAAGATAAGGAACACACCCATTATAAAGAAATCACATTAGGATTCTCTTTTTAAGCTGTTCCTTCAAACACTAAAGCTTAGGAAATCTATTGGAGGCAGAAGCAGTCAAGGGTAGCCTAGGGTTAGGGTTAGGCTTAGGGTTAGGGTTAGGGTACGGCTTAGGGTTCGGGTACGGCGTAGGGTATGGGTTAGGGTTAGGTGTTAGGTTAGTGTTAGGGTTAGGGCTCGGTTTAGGGTACGGGTAGGATTAGGGTACGTGTTAGGGTTAGGGTAGGTGTTAGGTTAGGGTACGCGTTAGGGTTAGGGTAGTTATTAAACCTATCCACTCTCTAGATACCCCGCTTACCACGTAAAGGAATATTATTTGGGGGTCCAGCCATGGAGAAGAGTTTAGACCACTAGGATAAGATAATGAACACATACATTATAAAGAAATCACATTAGGATTCTCTTTTATAGCTGTTCCTTCAAACACTAGTGCTTAGGAAATCTATTGGAGGCAGAAGCAGTCAAGGGTAGCACTAGGGTTAGGGTTAGGCTTAGGGTAGGGTTAGGGTATGGCTTAGGGTAGGGGTTCGGGAAGGGGTTCGGGTACGGCGTAGTGTATGGGTTAGGGTTAGGGTTAGGGTTAGTGTTAGGGTTAGGGCTCGGTTTAGGGTACGGGTTAGGATTAGGGTACGTGTTAGGGTTAGGGTAGGGGTTAGGGTTAGGGTACGCGTTAGGGTTAGGGTAGTTATTAAACCTATCCCACTCTCTAGATACCCCTTAGCACGTAAAGAATATTATTTGGGGGTCCAGCCATGGAGAATAGTTTAGACACTAGGATAAGATAGGAACACACCCATTATAAAGAAATCATCATTAGGATTCTCTTTTAAGCTGTTCCTTCAACACTAGTGCTTAGAAATCTATTGGAGGCAGAAGCAGTCAAGGGTAGCCTAGGGTTAGGGTTAGGCTTAGGGTTAGGCTTAGGGTACGGCTTAGGGTTCGGGTACGGCGTAGGTATGGTTAGGGTTAGTGTTAGGGTTAGGGCTCGGTTTAGGGTACGGGTTAGGATTAGGGTACGTGTTAGTGTTAGGGTAGGTGTTAGGGTTAGGGTACGCGTTAGGGTTAGGGTAGTTATAAAACCTATCCCACTCTCTAGATACCCCTTAGCACGTAAAGGAATATTATTTGCGGGTCCAGCCATGGAAAAGAGTTTAGACACTAGGATAAAATAAGGAACACATACATTATAAAGAAATCACATTAGAGATTCTCTTTTAAGCTGTTCCTTCAAACACTAGTGCTTAGGAAATCTATTGGAGGCAGAAGCAGTCAAGGGTAGCCTAGGGTTAGGGTTAGGCTTAGGGTTAGGCTTAGGGTATGGCTTAGGGTACGGGTTCGGGGAGGGGTTCGGGTACGGCATAGGGTATGGGTTAGGGTTAGGGTTAGGGTTAGTGTTAGGGTTAGGGCTCGGTTTAGGGTACGGGTTAGGATTAGGGTACGTGTTAGGGTTAGGGTAGGTGTTAGGGTTAGGGTACGCGTTAGGGTTAGGGTAGTTATTAAACCTATCCCACTCTCTAGATACCCCTTAGCACGTAAAGGAATATTATTTGCGGGTCCAGCCATGGAGAAGAGTTTAGACACTAGGATAAAATAAGGAACACATACATTATAAAGAAATCACATTAGGATTCTCTTTTTAAGCTGTTCCTTCAAACACTAGTGCTTAGGAAATCTATTGGAGGCAGAAGCAGTCAAGGGTAGCCTAGGGTTAGGGTTAGGCTTAGGGTTAGGCTTAGGGTACGGCTTAGGGTTCGGGTACGGCGTAGGGTATGGGTTAGGGTTAGGGTTAGGGTTAGTGTTAGGGTTAGGGCTCGGTTTAGGGTATGGGTTAGGATTAGGGTACGTGTTAGGGTTAGGGTAGGGGTTAGGGTTAGGGTACGCGTTAGGGTTAGGGTAGTTATTAAACCTATCCCACTCTCTAGATACCCCTTAGCACGTAAAGGAATATTACTTGGGGGTCCAGCCATGGAGAAGAGTTTAGACACTAGGATAAAATAAGGAACACATACATTATAAAGAAATCACATTAGGATTCTCTTTTTAAGCTGTTCCTTCAAACACTAGTGCTTAGGAAATCTATTGGAGGCAGAAGCAGTCAAGGGTAGCCTAGGGTTAGGGTTAGGCTTAGGGTTAGGCTTAGGGTACGGCTTAGGGTACGGGTTCGGGGAGGGGTTCGGGTACGGCGTAGGGTATGGGTTAGGGTTAGGGTTAGGGTTAGTGTTAGGGTTAGGGCTCGGTTTAGGGTACGGGTTAGGATTAGGGTACGTGTTAGGGTTAGGGTAGGTGTTAGGGTTAGGGTATGCGTTAGGGTTAGGGTAGTTATTAAACCTATCCCACTCTCTAGATACCCCTTAGCACGTAAAGGAATATTATTTGGGGGTCCAGCCATGGAGAAGAGTTTAGACACTAGGATAAAATAAGGAACACATACATTATAAAGAAATCACATTAGGATTCTCTTTTTAAGCTGTTCCTTAAAACACTAGTGCTTAGGAAATCTATTGGAGGCAGAAGCAGTCAAGGGTATCCTAGGGTTAGGGTTAGGCTTAGGGTTAGGGTTAGGGTACGGCTTAGGGTAGGGGTTCGGGGAGGGGTTCGGGTACGGCGTAGGGTATGGGTTAGGGTTAGGGTTAGGGTTAGTGTTAGGGTTAGGGCTCGGTTTAGGGTACGGGTTAGGATTAGGGTACGTGTTAGGGTTAGGGTAGGGGTTAGGGTTAGGGTACGCGTTAGGGTTAGGGTAGTTATTAAACCTATCCCACTCTCTAGATACCCCTTAGCACGTAAAGGAATATTATTTGGGGGTCCAGCCATGGAGAAGAGTTTAGACACTAGGATAAGATAAGGAACACACCCATTATAAAGAAATCACATTAGGATTCTCTTTTTAAGCTGTTCCTTCAAACACTAGTGCTTAGGAAATCTATTGGAGGCAGAAGCAGTCAAGGGTAGCCTAGGGTTAGGCTTAGGGTTAGGCTTAGGGTACGGCTTAGGGTACGGCTTAGGGTTCGGGTACGGCGTAGGGTATGGGTTAGGGTTAGGGTTAGGGTTAGTGTTAGGGTTAGGGCTCGGTTTAGGGTACGGGTTAGGATTAGGGTACGTGTTAGGGTTAGGGTAGGTGTTAGGGTTAGGGTACGCGTTAGGGTTAGGGTAGTTATTAAACCTATCCCACTCTCTAGATACCCCTTACCACGTAAAGGAATATTATTTGGGGGTCCAGCCATGGAGAAGAGTTTAGACACTAGGATAAGTTAAGGAACACATACATTATAAAGAAATCACATTAGGATTCTCTTTTTAAGCTGTTCCTTCAAACACTAGTGCTTAGGAAATCTATTGGAGGCAGAAGCAGTCAAGGGTAGCCTAGGGTTAGGGTTAGGCTTAGGGTTAGGCTTAGGGTATGGCTTAGGGTACGGGTTCGGGGAGGGGTTCGGGTATGGCATAGGGTATGGGTTAGGGTTAGGTTTAGGGTTAGTGTTAGGGTTAGGGCTCGGTTTAGGGTACGGGTTAGGATTAGGGTACGTGTTAGGGTTAGGGTAGGTGTTAGGGTTAGGGTACGCGTTAGGGTTAGGGTAGTTATTAAACCTATCCCACTCTCTAGATACCCCTTAGCACGTAAAGGAATATTATTTGCGGGTCCAGCCATGGAAAAGAGTTTAGACACTAGGATAAAATAAGGAACACATACATTATAAAGAAATCACATTAGGATTCTCTTTTTAAGCTGTTCCTTCAAACACTAGTGCTTAGGAAATCTATTGGAGGCAGAAGCAGTCAAGGGTAGCCTAGGGTTAGGGTTAGGCTTAGGGTTAGGCTTAGGGTATGGCTTAGGGTACGGGTGCGGGGAGGGGTTCGGGTACGGCATAGGGTATGGGTTAGGGTTAGGGTTAGGGTTAGTGTTAGGGTTAGGGCTCGGTTTAGGGTACGGGTTAGGATTAGGGTACGTGTTAGGGTTAGGGTAGGTGTTAGGGTTAGGGTACGCGTTAGGGATAGGGTAGTTATTAAACCTATCCCACTCTCTAGATACCCCTTAGCACGTAAAGGAATATTATTTGCGGGTCCAGCCATGGAGAAGAGTTTAGACACTAGGATAAAATAAGGAACACATACATTATAAAGAAATCACATTAGGATTCTCTTTTTAAGCTGTTCCTTCAAACACTAGTGCTTAGGAAATCTATTGGAGGCAGAAGCAGTCAAGGGTAGCCTAGGGTTAGGGTTAGGCTTAGGGTTAGGCTTAGGGTACGGCTTAGGGTTCGGGTACGGCGTAGGGTATGGGTTAGGGTTAGGGTTAGGGTTAGTGTTAGGGTTAGGGCTCGGTTTAGGGTACGGGTTAGGATTAGTGTACGTGTTAGGGTTAGGATAGGGGTTAGGGTTAGGGTACGCGTTAGGGTTAGGGTAGTTATTAAACCTATCCCACTCTCTAGATACCCCTTAGCACGTAAAGGAATATTATTTGGGGGTCCAGCCATGGAGAAGAGTTTAGACACTAGGATAAGATAAGGAACACACCCATTATAAAGAAATCACATTAGGATTCTCTTTTTAAGCTGTTCCTTCAAACACTAAAGCTTAGGAAATCTATTGGAGGCAGAAGCAGTCAAGGGTAGCCTAGGGTTAGGGTTAGGCTTAGGGTTAGGGTTAGGGTACGGCTTAGGGTTCGGGTACGGCGTAGGGTATGGGTTAGGGTTAGGGTTAGGGTTAGTGTTAGGGTTAGGGCTCGGTTTAGGGTACGGGTTAGGATTAGGGTACGTGTTAGGGTTAGGGTAGGTGTTAGGGTTAGGGTACGCGTTAGGGTTAGGGTAGTTATTAAACCTATCCCACTCTCTAGATACCCCTTACCACGTAAAGGAATATTATTTGGGGGTCCAGCCATGGAGAAGAGTTTAGACACTAGGATAAGATAAGGAACACATACATTATAAAGAAATCACATTAGGATTCTCTTTTTAAGCTGTTCCTTCAAACACTAGTGCTTAGGAAATCTATTGGAGGCAGAAGCAGTCAAGGGTAGCCTAGGGTTAGGGTTAGGCTTAGTGTTAGGGTTAGGGTATGGCTTAGGGTAGGGGTTCGGGAAGGGGTTCGGGTACGGCGTAGTGTATGGGTTAGGGTTAGGGTTAGGGTTAGTGTTAGGGTTAGGGCTCGGTTTAGGGTACGGGTTAGGATTAGGGTACGTGTTAGGGTTAGGGTAGGGGTTAGGGTTAGGGTACGCGTTAGGGTTAGGGTAGTTATTAAACCTATCCCACTCTCTAGATACCCCTTAGCACGTAAAGGAATATTATTTGGGGGTCCAGCCATGGAGAAGAGTTTAGACACTAGGATAAGATAAGGAACACACCCATTATAAAGAAATCACATTAGGATTCTCTTTTTAAGCTGTTCCTTCAAACACTAGTGCTTAGGAAATCTATTGGAGGCAGAAGCAGTCAAGGGTAGCCTAGGGTTAGGGTTAGGCTTAGGGTTAGGCTTAGGGTACGGCTTAGGGTTCGGGTACGGCGTAGGGTATGGGTTAGGGTTAGGGTTAGGGTTAGTGTTAGGGTTAGGGCTCGGTTTAGGGTACGGGTTAGGATTAGGGTACGTGTTAGTGTTAGGGTAGGTGTTAGGGTTAGGGTACGCGTTAGGGTTAGGGTAGTTATTAAACCTATCCCACTCTCTAGATACCCCTTAGCACGTAAAGGAATATTATTTGCGGGTCCAGCCATGGAAAAGAGTTTAGACACTAGGATAAAATAAGGAACACATACATTATAAAGAAATCACATTAGGATTCTCTTTTTAAGCTGTTCCTTCAAACACTAGTGCTTAGGAAATCTATTGGAGGCAGAAGCAGTCAAGGGTAGCCTAGGGTTAGGGTTAGGCTTAGGGTTAGGCTTAGGGTATGGCTTAGGGTACGGGTTCGGGGAGGGGTTCGGGTACGGCATAGGGTATGGGTTAGGGTTAGGGTTAGGGTTAGTGTTAGGGTTAGGGCTCGGTTTAGGGTACGGGTTAGGATTAGGGTACGTGTTAGGGTTAGGGTAGGTGTTAGGGTTAGGGTACGCGTTAGGGTTAGGGTAGTTATTAAACCTATCCCACTCTCTAGATACCCCTTAGCACGTAAAGGAATATTATTTGCGGGTCCAGCCATGGAGAAGAGTTTAGACACTAGGATAAAATAAGGAACACATACATTATAAAGAAATCACATTAGGATTCTCTTTTTAAGCTGTTCCTTCAAACACTAGTGCTTAGGAAATCTATTGGAGGCAGAAGCAGTCAAGGGTAGCCTAGGGTTAGGGTTAGGCTTAGGGTTAGGCTTAGGGTACGGCTTAGGGTTCGGGTACGGCGTAGGGTATGGGTTAGGGTTAGGGTTAGGGTTAGTGTTAGGGTTAGGGCTCGGTTTAGGGTATGGGTTAGGATTAGGGTACGTGTTAGGGTTAGGGTAGGGGTTAGGGTTAGGGTACGCGTTAGGGTTAGGGTAGTTATTAAACCTATCCCACTCTCTAGATACCCCTTAGCACGTAAAGGAATATTACTTGGGGGTCCAGCCATGGAGAAGAGTTTAGACACTAGGATAAAATAAGGAACACATACATTATAAAGAAATCACATTAGGATTCTCTTTTTAAGCTGTTCCTTCAAACACTAGTGCTTAGGAAATCTATTGGAGGCAGAAGCAGTCAAGGGTAGCCTAGGGTTAGGGTTAGGCTTAGGGTTAGGCTTAGGGTACGGCTTAGGGTACGGGTTCGGGGAGGGGTTCGGGTACGGCGTAGGGTATGGGTTAGGGTTAGGGTTAGGGTTAGTGTTAGGGTTAGGGCTCGGTTTAGGGTACGGGTTAGGATTAGGGTACGTGTTAGGGTTAGGGTAGGTGTTAGGGTTAGGGTATGCGTTAGGGTTAGGGTAGTTATTAAACCTATCCCACTCTCTAGATACCCCTTAGCACGTAAAGGAATATTATTTGGGGGTCCAGCCATGGAGAAGAGTTTAGACACTAGGATAAAATAAGGAACACATACATTATAAAGAAATCACATTAGGATTCTCTTTTTAAGCTGTTCCTTCAAACACTAGTGCTTAGGAAATCTATTGGAGGCAGAAGCAGTCAAGGGTAGCCTAGGGTTAGGGTTAGGCTTAGGGTTAGGCTTAGGGTACGGCTTAGGGTTCGGGTACGGCGTAGGGTATGGGTTAGGGTTAGGGTTAGGGTTAGTGTTAGGGTTAGGGCTCGGTTTAGGGTATGGGTTAGGATTAGGGTACGTGTTAGGGTTAGGGTAGGGGTTAGGGTTAGGGTACGCGTTAGGGTTAGGGTAGTTATTAAACCTATCCCACTCTCTAGATACCCCTTAGCACGTAAAGGAATATTACTTGGGGGTCCAGCCATGGAGAAGAGTTTAGACACTAGGATAAAATAAGGAACACATACATTATAAAGAAATCACATTAGGATTCTCTTTTTAAGCTGTTCCTTCAAACACTAGTGCTTAGGAAATCTATTGGAGGCAGAAGCAGTCAAGGGTAGCCTAGGGTTAGGGTTAGGCTTAGGGTTAGGCTTAGGGTACGGCTTAGGGTACGGGTTCGGGGAGGGGTTCGGGTACGGCGTAGGGTATGGGTTAGGGTTAGGGTTAGGGTTAGTGTTAGGGTTAGGGCTCGGTTTAGGGTACGGGTTAGGATTAGGGTACGTGTTAGGGTTAGGGTAGGTGTTAGGGTTAGGGTATGCGTTAGGGTTAGGGTAGTTATTAAACCTATCCCACTCTCTAGATACCCCTTAGCACGTAAAGGAATATTATTTGGGGGTCCAGCCATGGAGAAGAGTTTAGACACTAGGATAAAATAAGGAACACATACATTATAAAGAAATCACATTAGGATTCTCTTTTTAAGCTGTTCCTTAAAACACTAGTGCTTAGGAAATCTATTGGAGGCAGAAGCAGTCAAGGGTATCCTAGGGTTAGGGTTAGGCTTAGGGTTAGGGTTAGGGTACGGCTTAGGGTAGGGGTTCGGGGAGGGGTTCGGGTACGGCGTAGGGTATGGGTTAGGGTTAGGGTTAGGGTTAGTGTTAGGGTTAGGGCTCGGTTTAGGGTACGGGTTAGGATTAGGGTACGTGTTAGGGTTAGGGTAGGGGTTAGGGTTAGGGTACGCGTTAGGGTTAGGGTAGTTATTAAACCTATCCCACTCTCTAGATACCCCTTAGCACGTAAAGGAATATTATTTGGGGGTCCAGCCATGGAGAAGAGTTTAGACACTAGGATAAGATAAGGAACACACCCATTATAAAGAAATCACATTAGGATTCTCTTTTTAAGCTGTTCCTTCAAACACTAGTGCTTAGGAAATCTATTGGAGGCAGAAGCAGTCAAGGGTAGCCTAGGGTTAGGCTTAGGGTTAGGCTTAGGGTACGGCTTAGGGTACGGCTTAGGGTTCGGGTACGGCGTAGGGTATGGGTTAGGGTTAGGGTTAGGGTTAGTGTTAGGGTTAGGGCTCGGTTTAGGGTACGGGTTAGGATTAGGGTACGTGTTAGGGTTAGGGTAGGTGTTAGGGTTAGGGTACGCGTTAGGGTTAGGGTAGTTATTAAACCTATCCCACTCTCTAGATACCCCTTACCACGTAAAGGAATATTATTTGGGGGTCCAGCCATGGAGAAGAGTTTAGACACTAGGATAAGTTAAGGAACACATACATTATAAAGAAATCACATTAGGATTCTCTTTTTAAGCTGTTCCTTCAAACACTAGTGCTTAGGAAATCTATTGGAGGCAGAAGCAGTCAAGGGTAGCCTAGGGTTAGGGTTAGGCTTAGGGTTAGGCTTAGGGTATGGCTTAGGGTACGGGTTCGGGGAGGGGTTCGGGTATGGCATAGGGTATGGGTTAGGGTTAGGTTTAGGGTTAGTGTTAGGGTTAGGGCTCGGTTTAGGGTACGGGTTAGGATTAGGGTACGTGTTAGGGTTAGTGTAGGTGTTAGGGTTAGGGTACGCGTTAGGGTTAGGGTAGTTATTAAACCTATCCCACTCTCTAGATACCCCTTAGCACGTAAAGGAATATTATTTGCGGGTCCAGCCATGGAAAAGAGTTTAGACACTAGGATAAAATAAGGAACACATACATTATAAAGAAATCACATTAGGATTCTCTTTTTAAGCTGTTCCTTCAAACACTAGTGCTTAGGAAATCTATTGGAGGCAGAAGCAGTCAAGGGTAGCCTAGGGTTAGGGTTAGGCTTAGGGTTAGGCTTAGGGTATGGCTTAGGGTACGGGTGCGGGGAGGGGTTCGGGTACGGCATAGGGTATGGGTTAGGGTTAGGGTTAGGGTTAGTGTTAGGGTTAGGGCTCGGTTTAGGGTACGGGTTAGGATTAGGGTACGTGTTAGGGTTAGGGTAGGTGTTAGGGTTAGGGTACGCGTTAGGGTTAGGGTAGTTATTAAACCTATCCCACTCTCTAGATACCCCTTAGCACGTAAAGGAATATTATTTGCGGGTCCAGCCATGGAGAAGAGTTTAGACACTAGGATAAAATAAGGAACACATACATTATAAAGAAATCACATTAGGATTCTCTTTTTAAGCTGTTCCTTCAAACACTAGTGCTTAGGAAATCTATTGGAGGCAGAAGCAGTCAAGGGTAGCCTAGGGTTAGGGTTAGGCTTAGGGTTAGGCTTAGGGTACGGCTTAGGGTTCGGGTACGGCGTAGGGTATGGGTTAGGGTTAGGGTTAGGGTTAGTGTTAGGGTTAGGGCTCGGTTTAGGGTATGGGTTAGGATTAGGGTACGTGTTAGGGTTAGGGTAGGGGTTAGGGTTAGGGTACGCGTTAGGGTTAGGGTAGTTATTAAACCTATCCCACTCTCTAGATACCCCTTAGCACGTAAAGGAATATTACTTGGGGGTCCAGCCATGGAGAAGAGTTTAGACACTAGGATAAAATAAGGAACACATACATTATAAAGAAATCACATTAGGATTCTCTTTTTAAGCTGTTCCTTCAAACACTAGTGCTTAGGAAATCTATTGGAGGCAGAAGCAGTCAAGGGTAGCCTAGGGTTAGGGTTAGGCTTAGGGTTAGGCTTAGGGTACGGCTTAGGGTACGGGTTCGGGGAGGGGTTCGGGTACGGCGTAGGGTATGGGTTAGGGTTAGGGTTAGGGTTAGTGTTAGGGTTAGGGCTCGGTTTAGGGTACGGGTTAGGATTAGGGTACGTGTTAGGGTTAGGGTAGGTGTTAGGGTTAGGGTATGCGTTAGGGTTAGGGTAGTTATTAAACCTATCCCACTCTCTAGATACCCCTTAGCACGTAAAGGAATATTATTTGGGGGTCCAGCCATGGAGAAGAGTTTAGACACTAGGATAAAATAAGGAACACATACATTATAAAGAAATCACATTAGGATTCTCTTTTTAAGCTGTTCCTTAAAACACTAGTGCTTAGGAAATCTATTGGAGGCAGAAGCAGTCAAGGGTATCCTAGGGTTAGGGTTAGGCTTAGGGTTAGGGTTAGGGTACGGCTTAGGGTAGGGGTTCGGGGAGGGGTTCGGGTACGGCGTAGGGTATGGGTTAGGGTTAGGGTTAGGGTTAGTGTTAGGGTTAGGGCTCGGTTTAGGGTACGGGTTAGGATTAGGGTACGTGTTAGGGTTAGGGTAGGGGTTAGGGTTAGGGTACGCGTTAGGGTTAGGGTAGTTATTAAACCTATCCCACTCTCTAGATACCCCTTAGCACGTAAAGGAATATTATTTGGGGGTCCAGCCATGGAGAAGAGTTTAGACACTAGGATAAGATAAGGAACACACCCATTATAAAGAAATCACATTAGGATTCTCTTTTTAAGCTGTTCCTTCAAACACTAGTGCTTAGGAAATCTATTGGAGGCAGAAGCAGTCAAGGGTAGCCTAGGGTTAGGCTTAGGGTTAGGCTTAGGGTACGGCTTAGGGTACGGCTTAGGGTTCGGGTACGGCGTAGGGTATGGGTTAGGGTTAGGGTTAGGGTTAGTGTTAGGGTTAGGGCTCGGTTTAGGGTACGGGTTAGGATTAGGGTACGTGTTAGGGTTAGGGTAGGTGTTAGGGTTAGGGTACGCGTTAGGGTTAGGGTAGTTATTAAACCTATCCCACTCTCTAGATACCCCTTACCACGTAAAGGAATATTATTTGGGGGTCCAGCCATGGAGAAGAGTTTAGACACTAGGATAAGTTAAGGAACACATACATTATAAAGAAATCACATTAGGATTCTCTTTTTAAGCTGTTCCTTCAAACACTAGTGCTTAGGAAATCTATTGGAGGCAGAAGCAGTCAAGGGTAGCCTAGGGTTAGGGTTAGGCTTAGGGTTAGGCTTAGGGTATGGCTTAGGGTACGGGTTCGGGGAGGGGTTCGGGTATGGCATAGGGTATGGGTTAGGGTTAGGTTTAGGGTTAGTGTTAGGGTTAGGGCTCGGTTTAGGGTACGGGTTAGGATTAGGGTACGTGTTAGGGTTAGGGTAGGTGTTAGGGTTAGGGTACGCGTTAGGGTTAGGGTAGTTATTAAACCTATCCCACTCTCTAGATACCCCTTAGCACGTAAAGGAATATTATTTGCGGGTCCAGCCATGGAAAAGAGTTTAGACACTAGGATAAAATAAGGAACACATACATTATAAAGAAATCACATTAGGATTCTCTTTTTAAGCTGTTCCTTCAAACACTAGTGCTTAGGAAATCTATTGGAGGCAGAAGCAGTCAAGGGTAGCCTAGGGTTAGGGTTAGGCTTAGGGTTAGGCTTAGGGTATGGCTTAGGGTACGGGTGCGGGGAGGGGTTCGGGTACGGCATAGGGTATGGGTTAGGGTTAGGGTTAGGGTTAGTGTTAGGGTTAGGGCTCGGTTTAGGGTACGGGTTAGGATTAGGGTACGTGTTAGGGTTAGGGTAGGTGTTAGGGTTAGGGTACGCGTTAGGGTTAGGGTAGTTATTAAACCTATCCCACTCTCTAGATACCCCTTAGCACGTAAAGGAATATTATTTGCGGGTCCAGCCATGGAGAAGAGTTTAGACACTAGGATAAAATAAGGAACACATACATTATAAAGAAATCACATTAGGATTCTCTTTTTAAGCTGTTCCTTCAAACACTAGTGCTTAGGAAATCTATTGGAGGCAGAAGCAGTCAAGGGTAGCCTAGGGTTAGGGTTAGGCTTAGGGTTAGGCTTAGGGTACGGCTTAGGGTTCGGGTACGGCGTAGGGTATGGGTTAGGGTTAGGGTTAGGGTTAGTGTTAGGGTTAGGGCTCGGTTTAGGGTATGGGTTAGGATTAGGGTACGTGTTAGGGTTAGGGTAGGGGTTAGGGTTAGGGTACGCGTTAGGGTTAGGGTAGTTATTAAACCTATCCCACTCTCTAGATACCCCTTAGCACGTAAAGGAATATTACTTGGGGGTCCAGCCATGGAGAAGAGTTTAGACACTAGGATAAAATAAGGAACACATACATTATAAAGAAATCACATTAGGATTCTCTTTTTAAGCTGTTCCTTCAAACACTAGTGCTTAGGAAATCTATTGGAGGCAGAAGCAGTCAAGGGTAGCCTAGGGTTAGGGTTAGGCTTAGGGTTAGGCTTAGGGTACGGCTTAGGGTACGGGTTCGGGGAGGGGTTCGGGTACGGCGTAGGGTATGGGTTAGGGTTAGGGTTAGGGTTAGTGTTAGGGTTAGGGCTCGGTTTAGGGTACGGGTTAGGATTAGGGTACGTGTTAGGGTTAGGGTAGGTGTTAGGGTTAGGGTATGCGTTAGGGTTAGGGTAGTTATTAAACCTATCCCACTCTCTAGATACCCCTTAGCACGTAAAGGAATATTATTTGGGGGTCCAGCCATGGAGAAGAGTTTAGACACTAGGATAAAATAAGGAACACATACATTATAAAGAAATCACATTAGGATTCTCTTTTTAAGCTGTTCCTTAAAACACTAGTGCTTAGGAAATCTATTGGAGGCAGAAGCAGTCAAGGGTATCCTAGGGTTAGGGTTAGGCTTAGGGTTAGGGTTAGGGTACGGCTTAGGGTAGGGGTTCGGGGAGGGGTTCGGGTACGGCGTAGGGTATGGGTTAGGGTTAGGGTTAGGGTTAGTGTTAGGGTTAGGGCTCGGTTTAGGGTACGGGTTAGGATTAGGGTACGTGTTAGGGTTAGGGTAGGGGTTAGGGTTAGGGTACGCGTTAGGGTTAGGGTAGTTATTAAACCTATCCCACTCTCTAGATACCCCTTAGCACGTAAAGGAATATTATTTGGGGGTCCAGCCATGGAGAAGAGTTTAGACACTAGGATAAGATAAGGAACACACCCATTATAAAGAAATCACATTAGGATTCTCTTTTTAAGCTGTTCCTTCAAACACTAGTGCTTAGGAAATCTATTGGAGGCAGAAGCAGTCAAGGGTAGCCTAGGGTTAGGCTTAGGGTTAGGCTTAGGGTACGGCTTAGGGTACGGCTTAGGGTTCGGGTACGGCGTAGGGTATGGGTTAGGGTTAGGGTTAGGGTTAGTGTTAGGGTTAGGGCTCGGTTTAGGGTACGGGTTAGGATTAGGGTACGTGTTAGGGTTAGGGTAGGTGTTAGGGTTAGGGTACGCGTTAGGGTTAGGGTAGTTATTAAACCTATCCCACTCTCTAGATACCCCTTACCACGTAAAGGAATATTATTTGGGGGTCCAGCCATGGAGAAGAGTTTAGACACTAGGATAAGTTAAGGAACACATACATTATAAAGAAATCACATTAGGATTCTCTTTTTAAGCTGTTCCTTCAAACACTAGTGCTTAGGAAATCTATTGGAGGCAGAAGCAGTCAAGGGTAGCCTAGGGTTAGGGTTAGGCTTAGGGTTAGGCTTAGGGTATGGCTTAGGGTACGGGTTCGGGGAGGGGTTCGGGTATGGCATAGGGTATGGGTTAGGGTTAGGTTTAGGGTTAGTGTTAGGGTTAGGGCTCGGTTTAGGGTACGGGTTAGGATTAGGGTACGTGTTAGGGTTAGGGTAGGTGTTAGGGTTAGGGTACGCGTTAGGGTTAGGGTAGTTATTAAACCTATCCCACTCTCTAGATACCCCTTAGTACGTAAAGGAATATTATTTGCGGGTCCAGCCATGGAAAAGAGTTTAGACACTAGGATAAAATAAGGAACACATACATTATAAAGAAATCACATTAGGATTCTCTTTTTAAGCTGTTCCTTAAAACACTAGTGCTTAGGAAATCTATTGGAGGCAGAAGCAGTCAAGGGTAGCCTAGGGTTAGGGTTAGGCTTAGGGTTAGGCTTAAGGTACGGCTTAGGGTACGGGTTTGGGGAGGGGTTCGGGTACGGCGTAGGGTATGGGTTAGGGTTAGGGTTAGGGTTAGTGTTAGGGTTAGGGCTCGGTTTAGGGTACGGGTTAGGATTAGGGTACGTGTTAGGGTTAGGGTAGGGGTTAGGGTTAGGGTACGCGTTAGGGTTAGGGTAGTTATTAAACCTATCCCACTCTCTAGATACCCCTTAGCACGTAAAGGAATATTATTTGGGGGTCCAGCCATGGAGAAGAGTTTAGACACTAGGATAAAATAAGGAACACATACATTATAAAGAAATCACATTAGGATTCTCTTTTTAAGCTGTTCCTTAAAACACTAGTGCTTAGGAAATCTATTGGAGGCAGAAGCAGTCAAGGGTAGCCTAGGGTTAGGGTTAGGCTTAGGGTTAGGGTTAGGGTACGGCTTAGGGTAGGGGTTCGGGGAGGGGTTCGGGTACGGCGTAGGGTATGGGTTAGGGTTAGGGTTAGGGTTAGTGTTAGGGTTAGGGCTCGGTTTAGGGTACGGGTTAGGATTAGTGTACGTGTTAGGGTTAGGATAGGGGTTAGGGTTAGGGTACGCGTTAGGGTTAGGGTAGTTATTAAACCTATCCCACTCTCTAGATACCCCTTAGCACGTAAAGGAATATTATTTGGGGGTCCAGCCATGGAGAAGAGTTTAGACACAAGGATAAGATAAGGAACACACCCATTATAAAGAAATCACATTAGGATTCTCTTTTTAAGCTGTTCCTTCAAACACTAAAGCTTAGGAAATCTATTGGAGGCAGAAGCAGTCAAGGGTAGCCTAGGGTTAGGGTTAGGCTTAGGGTTAGGGTTAGGGTACGGCTTAGGGTTCGGGTACGGCGTAGGGTATGGGTTAGGGTTAGGGTTAGGGTTAGTGTTAGGGTTAGGGCTCGGTTTAGGGTACGGGTTAGGATTAGGGTACGTGTTAGGGTTAGGGTAGGTGTTAGGGTTAGGGTACGCGTTAGGGTTAGGGTAGTTATTAAACCTATCCCACTCTCTAGATACCCCTTACCACGTAAAGGAATATTATTTGGGGGTCCAGCCATGGAGAAGAGTTTAGACACTAGGATAAGATAAGGAACACATACATTATAAAGAAATCACATTAGGATTCTCTTTTTAAGCTGTTCCTTCAAACACTAGTGCTTAGGAAATCTATTGGAGGCAGAAGCAGTCAAGGGTAGCCTAGGGTTAGGGTTAGGCTTAGGGTTAGGGTTAGGGTATGGCTTAGGGTAGGGGTTCGGGAAGGGGTTCGGGTACGGCGTAGTGTATGGGTTAGGGTTAGGGTTAGGGTTAGTGTTAGGGTTAGGGCTCGGTTTAGGGTACGGGTTAGGATTAGGGTACGTGTTAGGGTTAGGGTAGGGGTTAGGGTTAGGGTACGCGTTAGGGTTAGGGTAGTTATTAAACCTATCCCACTCTCTAGATACCCCTTAGCACGTAAAGGAATATTATTTGGGGGTCCAGCCATGGAGAAGAGTTTAGACACTAGGATAAGATAAGGAACACACCCATTATAAAGAAATCACATTAGGATTCTCTTTTTAAGCTGTTCCTTCAAACACTAGTGCTTAGGAAATCTATTGGAGGCAGAAGCAGTCAAGGGTAGCCTAGGGTTAGGGTTAGGCTTAGGGTTAGGCTTAGGGTACGGCTTAGGGTTCGGGTACGGCGTAGGGTATGGGTTAGGGTTAGGGTTAGGGTTAGTGTTAGGGTTAGGGCTCGGTTTAGGGTACGGGTTAGGATTAGGGTACGTGTTAGTGTTAGGGTAGGTGTTAGGGTTAGGGTACGCGTTAGGGTTAGGGTAGTTATTAAACCTATCCCACTCTCTAGATACCCCTTAGCACGTAAAGGAATATTATTTGCGGGTCCAGCCATGGAAAAGAGTTTAGACACTAGGATAAAATAAGGAACACATACATTATAAAGAAATCACATTAGGATTCTCTTTTTAAGCTGTTCCTTCAAACACTAGTGCTTAGGAAATCTATTGGAGGCAGAAGCAGTCAAGGGTAGCCTAGGGTTAGGGTTAGGCTTAGGGTTAGGCTTAGGGTATGGCTTAGGGTACGGGTTCGGGGAGGGGTTCGGGTACGGCATAGGGTATGGGTTAGGGTTAGGGTTAGGGTTAGTGTTAGGGTTAGGGCTCGGTTTAGGGTACGGGTTAGGATTAGGGTACGTGTTAGGGTTAGGGTAGGTGTTAGGGTTAGGGTACGCGTTAGGGTTAGGGTAGTTATTAAACCTATCCCACTCTCTAGATACCCCTTAGCACGTAAAGGAATATTATTTGCGGGTCCAGCCATGGAGAAGAGTTTAGACACTAGGATAAAATAAGGAACACATACATTATAAAGAAATCACATTAGGATTCTCTTTTTAAGCTGTTCCTTCAAACACTAGTGCTTAGGAAATCTATTGGAGGCAGAAGCAGTCAAGGGTAGCCTAGGGTTAGGGTTAGGCTTAGGGTTAGGCTTAGGGTACGGCTTAGGGTTCGGGTACGGCGTAGGGTATGGGTTAGGGTTAGGGTTAGGGTTAGTGTTAGGGTTAGGGCTCGGTTTAGGGTATGGGTTAGGATTAGGGTACGTGTTAGGGTTAGGGTAGGGGTTAGGGTTAGGGTACGCGTTAGGGTTAGGGTAGTTATTAAACCTATCCCACTCTCTAGATACCCCTTAGCACGTAAAGGAATATTACTTGGGGGTCCAGCCATGGAGAAGAGTTTAGACACTAGGATAAAATAAGGAACACATACATTATAAAGAAATCACATTAGGATTCTCTTTTTAAGCTGTTCCTTCAAACACTAGTGCTTAGGAAATCTATTGGAGGCAGAAGCAGTCAAGGGTAGCCTAGGGTTAGGGTTAGGCTTAGGGTTAGGCTTAGGGTACGGCTTAGGGTACGGGTTCGGGGAGGGGTTCGGGTACGGCGTAGGGTATGGGTTAGGGTTAGGGTTAGGGTTAGTGTTAGGGTTAGGGCTCGGTTTAGGGTACGGGTTAGGATTAGGGTACGTGTTAGGGTTAGGGTAGGTGTTAGGGTTAGGGTATGCGTTAGGGTTAGGGTAGTTATTAAACCTATCCCACTCTCTAGATACCCCTTAGCACGTAAAGGAATATTATTTGGGGGTCCAGCCATGGAGAAGAGTTTAGACACTAGGATAAAATAAGGAACACATACATTATAAAGAAATCACATTAGGATTCTCTTTTTAAGCTGTTCCTTAAAACACTAGTGCTTAGGAAATCTATTGGAGGCAGAAGCAGTCAAGGGTATCCTAGGGTTAGGGTTAGGCTTAGGGTTAGGGTTAGGGTACGGCTTAGGGTAGGGGTTCGGGGAGGGGTTCGGGTACGGCGTAGGGTATGGGTTAGGGTTAGGGTTAGGGTTAGTGTTAGGGTTAGGGCTCGGTTTAGGGTACGGGTTAGGATTAGGGTACGTGTTAGGGTTAGGGTAGGGGTTAGGGTTAGGGTACGCGTTAGGGTTAGGGTAGTTATTAAACCTATCCCACTCTCTAGATACCCCTTAGCACGTAAAGGAATATTATTTGGGGGTCCAGCCATGGAGAAGAGTTTAGACACTAGGATAAGATAAGGAACACACCCATTATAAAGAAATCACATTAGGATTCTCTTTTTAAGCTGTTCCTTCAAACACTAGTGCTTAGGAAATCTATTGGAGGCAGAAGCAGTCAAGGGTAGCCTAGGGTTAGGCTTAGGGTTAGGCTTAGGGTACGGCTTAGGGTACGGCTTAGGGTTCGGGTACGGCGTAGGGTATGGGTTAGGGTTAGGGTTAGGGTTAGTGTTAGGGTTAGGGCTCGGTTTAGGGTACGGGTTAGGATTAGGGTACGTGTTAGGGTTAGGGTAGGTGTTAGGGTTAGGGTACGCGTTAGGGTTAGGGTAGTTATTAAACCTATCCCACTCTCTAGATACCCCTTACCACGTAAAGGAATATTATTTGGGGGTCCAGCCATGGAGAAGAGTTTAGACACTAGGATAAGTTAAGGAACACATACATTATAAAGAAATCACATTAGGATTCTCTTTTTAAGCTGTTCCTTCAAACACTAGTGCTTAGGAAATCTATTGGAGGCAGAAGCAGTCAAGGGTAGCCTAGGGTTAGGGTTAGGCTTAGGGTTAGGCTTAGGGTATGGCTTAGGGTACGGGTTCGGGGAGGGGTTCGGGTACGGCATAGGGTATGGGTTAGGGTTAGGGTTAGGGTTAGTGTTAGGGTTAGGGCTCGGTTTAGGGTACGGGTTAGGATTAGGGTACGTGTTAGGGTTAGGGTAGGTGTTAGGGTTAGGGTACGCGTTAGGGTTAGGGTAGTTATTAAACCTATCCCACTCTCTAGATACCCCTTAGCACGTAAAGGAATATTATTTGCGGGTCCAGCCATGGAGAAGAGTTTAGACACTAGGATAAAATAAGGAACACATACATTATAAAGAAATCACATTAGGATTCTCTTTTTAAGCTGTTCCTTCAAACACTAGTGCTTAGGAAATCTATTGGAGGCAGAAGCAGTCAAGGGTAGCCTAGGGTTAGGGTTAGGCTTAGGGTTAGGCTTAGGGTACGGCTTAGGGTTCGGGTACGGCGTAGGGTATGGGTTAGGGTTAGGGTTAGGGTTAGTGTTAGGGTTAGGGCTCGGTTTAGGGTACGGGTTAGGATTAGGGTACGTGTTAGGGTTAGGGTAGGGGTTAGGGTTAGGGTACGCGTTAGGGTTAGGGTAGTTATTAAACCTATCCCACTCTCTAGATACCCCTTAGCACGTAAAGGAATATTACTTGGGGGTCCAGCCATGGAGAAGAGTTTAGACACTAGGATAAAATAAGGAACACATACATTATAAAGAAATCACATTAGGATTCTCTTTTTAAGCTGTTCCTTACAACACTAGTGCTTAGGAAATCTATTGGAGGCAGAAGCAGTCAAGGGTAGCCTAGGGTTAGGGTTAGGCTTAGGGTTAGGCTTAGGGTACGGCTTAGGGTACGGGTTTGGAGAGGGGTTCGGGTACGGCGTAGGGTATGGGTTAGGGTTAGGGTTAGGGTTAGTGTTAGGGTTAGGGCTCGGTTTAGGGTACGGGTTAGGATTAGGGTACGTGTTAGGGTTAGGGTAGGTGTTAGGGTTAGGGTACGCGTTAGGGTTAGGGTAGTTATTAAACCTATCCCACTCTCTAGATACCCCTTAGCACGTAAAGGAATATTATTTGGGGGTCCAGCCATGGAGAAGAGTTTAGACACTAGGATAAAATAAGGAACACATACATTATAAAGAAATCACATTAGGATTCTCTTTTTAAGCTGTTCCTTCAAACACTAGTGCTTAGGAAATCTATTGGAGGCAGAAGCAGTCAAGGGTAGCCTAGGGTTAGGGTTAGGCTTAGGGTTAGGCTTAGGGTACGGCTTAGGGTACGGGTTCGGGGAGGGGTTCGGGTACGGCGTAGGGTATGGGTTAGGGTTAGGGTTAGGGTTAGTGTTAGGGTTAGGGCTCGGTTTAGGGTACGGGTTAGGATTAGGGTACGTGTTAGGGTTAGGGTAGGTGTTAGGGTTAGGGTATGCGTTAGGGTTAGGGTAGTTATTAAACCTATCCCACTCTCTAGATACCCCTTAGCACGTAAAGGAATATTATTTGGGGGTCCAGCCATGGAGAAGAGTTTAGACACTAGGATAAAATAAGGAACACATACATTATAAAGAAATCACATTAGGATTCTCTTTTTAAGCTGTTCCTTAAAACACTAGTGCTTAGGAAATCTATTGGAGGCAGAAGCAGTCAAGGGTAGCCTAGGGTTAGGGTTAGGCTTAGGGTTAGGGTTAGGGTACGGCTTAGGGTAGGGGTTCGGGGAGGGGTTCGGGTACGGCGTAGGGTATGGGTTAGGGTTAGGGTTAGGGTTAGTGTTAGGGTTAGGGCTCGGTTTAGGGTACGGGTTAGGATTAGGGTACGTGTTAGGGTTAGGGTAGGGGTTAGGGTTAGGGTACGCGTTAGGGTTAGGGTAGTTATTAAACCTATCCCACTCTCTAGATACCCCTTAGCACGTAAAGGAATATTATTTGGGGGTCCAGCCATGGAGAAGAGTTTAGACACTAGGATAAGATAAGGAACACACCCATTATAAATAAATCACATTAGGATTCTCTTTTTAAGCTGTTCCTTCAAACACTAGTGCTTAGGAAATCTATTGGAGGCAGAAGCAGTCAAGGGTAGCCTAGGGTTAGGCTTAGGGTTAGGCTTAGGGTACGGCTTAGGGTACGGCTTAGGGTTCGGGTACGGCGTAGGGTATGGGTTACGGTTAGGGTTAGGGTTAGTGTTAGGGTTAGGGCTCGGTTTAGGGTACGGGTTAGGATTAGGGTACGTGTTAGGGTTAGGGTAGGTGTTAGGGTTAGGGTACGCGTTAGGGTTAGGGTAGTTATTAAACCTATCCCACTCTCTAGATACCCCTTACCACGTAAAGGAATATTGTTTGGGGGTCCAGCCATGGAGAAGAGTTTAGAAACTAGGATAAGATAAGGAACACATACATTATAAAGAAATCACATTAGGATTCTCTTTTTAAGCTGTTCCTTCAAACACTAGTGCTTAGGAAATCTATTGGAGGCAGAAGCAGTCAAGGGTAGCCTAGGGTTAGGGTTAGGCTTAGGGTTAGGCTTAGGGTATGGCTTAGGGTACGGGTTCGGGGAGGGGTTCGGGTATGGCATAGGGTATGGGTTAGGGTTAGGTTTAGGGTTAGTGTTAGGGTTAGGGCTCGGTTTAGGGTACGGGTTAGGATTAGGGTACGTGTTAGGGTTAGGGTAGGTGTTAGGGTTAGGGTACGCGTTAGGGTTAGGGTAGTTATTAAACCTATCCCACTCTCTAGATACCCCTTAGCACGTAAAGGAATATTATTTGCGGGTCCAGCCATGGAAAAGAGTTTAGACACTAGGATAAAATAAGGAACACATACATTATAAAGAAATCACATTAGGATTCTCTTTTTAAGCTGTTCCTTAAAACACTAGTGCTTAGGAAATCTATTGGAGGCAGAAGCAGTCAAGGGTAGCCTAGGGTTAGGGTTAGGCTTAGGGTTAGGCTTAAGGTACGGCTTAGGGTACGGGTTTGGGGAGGGGTTCGGGTACGGCGTAGGGTATGGGTTAGGGTTAGGGTTAGGGTTAGTGTTAGGGTTAGGGCTCGGTTTAGGGTACGGGTTAGGATTAGGGTACGTGTTAGGGTTAGGGTAGGTGTTAGGGTTAGGGTACGCGTTAGGGTTAGGGTAGTTATTAAACCTATCCCACTCTCTAGATACCCCTTAGCACGTAAAGGAATATTATTTGGGGGTCCAGCCATGGAGAAGAGTTTAGACACTAGGATAAAATAAGGAACACATACATTATAAAGAAATCACATTAGGATTCTCTTTTTAAGCTGTTCCTTAAAACACTAGTGCTTAGGAAATCTATTGGAGGCAGAAGCAGTCAAGGGTAGCCTAGGGTTAGGGTTAGGCTTAGGGTTAGGGTTAGGGTACGGCTTAGGGTAGGGGTTCGGGGAGGGGTTCGGGTACGGCGTAGGGTATGGGTTAGGGTTAGGGTTAGGGTTAGTGTTAGGGTTAGGGCTCGGTTTAGGGTACGGGTTAGGATTAGGGTACGTGTTAGGGTTAGGATAGGGGTTAGGGTTAGGGTACGCGTTAGGGTTAGGGTAGTTATTAAACCTATCCCACTCTCTAGATACCCCTTAGCACGTAAAGGAATATTATTTGGGGGTCCAGCCATGGAGAAGAGTTTAGACACTAGGATAAGATAAGGAACACACCCATTATAAAGAAATCACATTAGGATTCTCTTTTTAAGCTGTTCCTTCAAACACTAGTGCTTAGGAAATCTATTGGAGGCAGAAGCAGTCAAGGGTAGCCTAGGGTTAGGGTTAGGCTTAGGGTTAGGCTTAGGGTACGGCTTAGGGTTCAGGTACGGCGTAGGGTATGGGTTAGGGTTAGGGTTAGTGTTAGGGTTAGGGTTAGGGCTCGGTTTAGGGTACGGGTTAGGATTAGGGTACGTGTTAGGGTTAGGGTAGGTGTTAGGGTTAGGGTACGCGTTAGGGTTAGGGTAGTTATTAAACCTATCCCACTCTCTAGATACCCCTTAGCACGTAAAGGAATATTATTTGCGGGTCCAGCCATGGAAAAGAGTTTAGACACTAGGATAAAATAAGGAACACATATATTATAAAGAAATCACATTAGGATTCTCTTTTTAAGCTGTTCCTTCAAACACTAGTGCTTAGGAAATCTATTGGAGGCAGAAGCAGTCAAGGGTAGCCTAGTGTTAGGGTTAGGCTTAGGGTTAGGCTTAGGGTATGGCTTAGGGTACGGGTTCGGGGAGGGGTTCGGGTACGGCATAGGGTATGGGTTAGGGTTAGGGTTAGGGTTAGTGTTAGGGTTAGGGCTCGGTTTAGGGTACGGGTTAGGATTAGGGTACGTGTTAGGGTTAGGGTAGGTGTTAGGGTTAGGGTACGCGTTAGGGTTAGGGTAGTTATTAAACCTATCCCACTCTCTAGATACCCCTTAGCACGTAAAGGAATATTATTTGCGGGTCCAGCCATGGAGAAGAGTTTAGACACTAGGATAAAATAAGGAACACATACATTATAAAGAAATCACATTAGGATTCTCTTTTTAAGCTGTTCCTTCAAACACTAGTGCTTAGGAAATCTATTGGAGGCAGAAGCAGTCAAGGGTAGCCTAGGGTTAGGGTTAGGCTTAGGGTTAGGCTTAGGGTACGGCTTAGGGTTCGGGTACGGCGTAGGGTATGGGTTAGGGTTAGGGTTAGGGTTAGTGTTAGGGTTAGGGCTCGGTTTAGGGTACGGGTTAGGATTAGGGTACGTGTTAGGGTTAGGGTAGGGGTTAGGGTTAGGGTACGCGTTAGGGTTAGGGTAGTTATTAAACCTATCCCACTCTCTAGATACCCCTTAGCACGTAAAGGAATATTATTTGGGGGTCCAGCCATGGAGAAGAGTTTAGACACTAGGATAAAATAAGGAACACATACATTATAAAGAAATCACATTAGGATTCTCTTTTTAAGCTGTTCCTTACAACACTAGTGCTTAGGAAATCTATTGGAGGCAGAAGCAGTCAAGGGTAGCCTAGGGTTAGGGTTAGGCTTAGGGTTAGGCTTAGGGTACGGCTTAGGGTACGGGTTTGGGGAGGGGTTCGGGTACGGCGTAGGGTATGGGTTAGGGTTAGGGTTAGGGTTAGTGTTAGGGTTAGGGCTCGGTTTAGGGTACGGGTTAGGATTAGGGTACGTGTTAGGGTTAGGGTAGGTGTTAGGGTTAGGGTACGCGTTAGGGTTAGGGTAGTTATTAAACCTATCCCACTCTCTAGATACCCCTTAGCACGTAAAGGAATATTATTTGGGGGTCCAGCCATGGAGAAGAGTTTAGACACTAGGATAAAATAAGGAACACATACATTATAAAGAAATCACATTAGGATTCTCTTTTTAAGCTGTTCCTTCAAACACTAGTGCTTAGGAAATCTATTGGAGGCAGAAGCAGTCAAGGGTAGCCTAGGGTTAGGGTTAGGCTTAGGGTTAGGCTTAGGGTACGGCTTAGGGTACGGGTTCGGGGAGGGGTTCGGGTACGGCGTAGGGTATGGGTTAGGGTTAGGGTTAGGGTTAGTGTTAGGGTTAGGGCTCGGTTTAGGGTAAGGGTTAGGATTAGGGTACGTGTTAGGGTTAGGGTAGGTGTTAGGGTTAGGGTACGCGTTAGGGTTAGGGTAGTTATTAAACCTATCCCACTCTCTAGATACCCCTTAGCACGTAAAGGAATATTATTTGGGGGTCCAGCCATGGAGAAGAGTTTAGACACTAGGATAAAATAAGGAACACATACATTATAAAGAAATCACATTAGGATTCTCTTTTTAAGCTGTTCCTTAAAACACTAGTGCTTAGGAAATCTATTGGAGGCAGAAGCAGTCAAGGGTAGCCTAGGGTTAGGGTTAGGCTTAGGGTTAGGGTTAGGGTACGGCTTAGGGTAGGGGTTCGGGGAGGGGTTCGGGTACGGCGTAGGGTATGGGTTAGGGTTAGGGTTAGGGTTAGTGTTAGGGTTAGGGCTCGGTTTAGGGTACGGGTTAGGATTAGGGTACGTGTTAGGGTTAGGGTAGGGGTTAGGGTTAGGGTACGCGTTAGGGTTAGGGTAGTTATTAAACCTATCCCACTCTCTAGATACCCCTTAGCACGTAAAGGAATATTATTTGGGGGTCCAGCCATGGAGAAGAGTTTAGACACTAGGATAAGATAAGGAACACACCCATTATAAAGAAATCACATTAGGATTCTCTTTTTAAGCTGTTCCTTCAAACACTAGTGCTTAGGAAATCTATTGGAGGCAGAAGCAGTCAAGGGTAGCCTAGGGTTAGGCTTAGGGTTAGGCTTAGGGTACGGCTTAGGGTACGGCTTAGGGTTCGGGTACGGCGTAGGGTATGGGTTAGGGTTAGGGTTAGGGTTAGTGTTAGGGTTAGGGCTCGGTTTAGGGTACGGGTTAGGATTAGGGTACGTGTTAGGGTTAGGGTAGGTGTTAGGGTTAGGGTACGCGTTAGGGTTAGGGTAGTTATTAAACCTATCCCACTCTCTAGATACCCCTTACCACGTAAAGGAATATTATTTGGGGGTCCAGCCATGGAGAAGAGTTTAGACACTAGGATAAGATAAGGAACACATACATTATAAAGAAATCACATTAGGATTCTCTTTTTAAGCTGTTCCTTCAAACACTAGTGCTTAGGAAATCTATTGGAGGCAGAAGCAGTCAAGGGTAGCCTAGGGTTAGGGTTAGGCTTAGGGTTAGGCTTAGGGTATGGCTTAGGGTACGGGTTCGGGGAGGGGTTCGGGTACGGCATAGGGTATGGGTTAGGGTTAGGTTTAGGGTTAGTGTTAGGGTTAGGGCTCGGTTTAGGGTACGGGTTAGGATTAGGGTACGTGTTAGGGTTAGGGTAGGTGTTAGGGTTAGGGTACGCGTTAGGGTTAGGGTAGTTATTAAACCTATCCCACTCTCTAGATACCCCTTAGCACGTAAAGGAATATTATTTGCGGGTCCAGCCATGGAAAAGAGTTTAGACACTAGGATAAAATAAGGAACACATACATTATAAAGAAATCACATTAGGATTCTCTTTTTAAGCTGTTCCTTAAAACACTAGTGCTTAGGAAATCTATTGGAGGCAGAAGCAGTCAAGGGTAGCCTAGGGTTAGGGTTAGGCTTAGGGTTAGGCTTAGGGTACGGCTTAGGGTTCGGGTACGGCGTAGGGTATGGGTTAGGGTTAGGGTTAGGGTTAGTGTTAGGGTTAGGGCTCGGTTTAGGGTACGGGTTAGGATTAGGGTACGTGTTAGGGTTAGGGTAGGGGTTAGGGTTAGGGTACGCGTTAGGGTTAGGGTAGTTATTAAACCTATCCCACTCTCTAGATACCCCTTAGCACGTAAAGGAATATTATTTGGGGGTCCAGCCATGGAGAAGAGTTTAGACACTAGGATAAAATAAGGAACACATACATTATAAAGAAATCACATTAGGATTCTCTTTTTAAGCTGTTCCTTACAACACTAGTGCTTAGGAAATCTATTGGAGGCAGAAGCAGTCAAGGGTAGCCTAGGGTTAGGGTTAGGCTTAGGGTTAGGCTTAGGGTACGGCTTAGGGTACGGGTTTGGGGAGGGGTTCGGGTACGGCGTAGGGTATTGGTTAGGGTTAGGGTTAGGGTTAGTGTTAGGGTTAGGGCTCGGTTTAGGGTACGGGTTAGGATTAGGGTACGTGTTAGGGTTAGGGTAGGGGTTAGGGTTAGGGTACGCATTAGGGTTAGGGTAGTTATTAAACCTATCCCACTCTCTAGATACCCCTTAGCACGTAAAGGAATATTATTTGGGGGTCCAGCCATGGAGAAGAGTTTAGACACTAGGATAAAATAAGGAACACATACATTATAAAGAAATCACATTAGGATTCTCTTTTTAAGCTGTTCCTTCAAACACTAGTGCTTAGGAAATCTATTGGAGGCAGAAGCAGTCAAGGGTAGCCTAGGGTTAGGGTTAGGCTTAGGGTTAGGCTTAGGGTACGGCTTAGGGTACGGGATCGGGGAGGGGTTCGGGTACGGCGTAGGGTATGGGTTAGGGTTAGGGTTAGGGTTAGTGTTAGGGTTAGGGCTCGGTTTAGGGTACGGGTTAGGATTAGGGTACGTGTTAGGGTTAGGGTAGGGGTTAGGGTTAGGGTACGCGTTAGGGTTAGGGTAGTTATTAAACCTATCCCACTCTCTAGATACCCCTTAGCACGTAAAGGAATATTATTTGGGGGTCCAGCCATGGAGAAGAGTTTAGACACTAGGATAAGATATGGAACACACCCATTATAAAGAAATCACATTAGGATTCTCTTTTTAAGCTGTTCCTTCAAACACTAGTGCTTAGGAAATCTATTGGAGGCAGAAGCAGTCAAGGGTAGCCTAGGGTTAGGGTTAGGCTTAGGGTTAGGCTTAGGGTACGGTTTAGGGTTCGGGTATGGCGTAGGGTATGGGTTAGGGTTAGGGTTAGTGTTAGGGTTAGGGCTCGGTTTAGGGTACGGGTTAGGATTAGGGTACGTGTTAGGGTTAGGGTAGGTGTTAGGGTTAGGGTACGCGTTAGGGTTAGGGTAGTTATTAAACCTATCCCACTCTCTAGATACCCCTTAGCACGTAAAGGAATATTATTTGGGGGTCCAGCCATGGAGAAGAGTTTAGACACTAGGATAAGATAAGGAACACATACATTATAAAGAAATCACATTAGGATTCTCTTTTTAAGCTGTTCCTTCAAACACTAGTGCTTAGGAAATCTATTGGAGGCAGAAGCAGTCAAGGGTAGCCTAGGGTTAGGGTTAGGCTTAGGGTTAGGCTTAGGGTACGGCTTAGGGTACGGGTTCGGGGAGGGGTTCGGGTACGGCATAGGGTATGGGTTAGGGTTAGGGTTAGGGTTAGTGTTAGGGTTAGGGCTCGGTTTAGGGTACGGGTTAGGATTAGGGTACGTGTTAGGGTTAGGGTAGGTGTTAGGGTTAGGGTACGCGTTAGGGTTAGGGTAGTTATTAAACCTATCCCACTCTCTAGATACCCCTTAGCACGTAAAGGAATATTATTTGCGGGTCCAGCCATGGAGAAGAGTTTAGACACTAGGATAAAATAAGGAACACATACATTATAAAGAAATCACATTAGGATTCTCTTTTTAAGCTGTTCCTTACAACACTAGTGCTTAGGAAATCTATTGGAGGCAGAAGCAGTCAAGGGTAGCCTAGGGTTAGGGTTAGGCTTAGGGTTAGGCTTAGGGTACGGCTTAGGGTTCGGGTACGGCGTAGGGTATGGGTTAGGGTTAGGGTTAGGGTTAGTGTTAGGGTTAGGGCTCGGTTTAGGGTACGGGTTAGGATTAGGGTACGTGTTAGGGTTAGGGTAGGGGTTAGGGTTAGGGTACGCGTTAGGGTTAGGGTAGTTATTAAACCTATCCCACTCTCTAGATACCCCTTAGCACGTAAAGGAATATTATTTGGGGGTCCAGCCATGGAGAAGAGTTTAGACACTAGGATAAAATAAGGAACACATACATTATAAAGAAATCACATTAGGATTCTCTTTTTAAGTTGTTCCTTAAAACACTAGTGCTTAGGAAATCTATTGGAGGCAGAAGCAGTCAAGGGTAGCCTAGGGTTAGGGTTAGGCTTAGGGTTAGGGTTAGGGTACGGCTTAGGGTAGGGGTTCGGGGAGGGGTTCGGGTACGGCGTAGGGTATGGGTTAGGGTTAGGGTTAGGGTTAGTGTTAGGGTTAGGGCTCGGTTTAGGGTACGGGTTAGGATTAGGGTACGTGTTAGGGTTAGGGTAGGGGTTAGGGTTAGGGTACGCGTTAGGGTTAGGGTAGTTATTAAACCTATCCCACTCTCTAGATACCCCTTAGCACGTAAAGGAATATTATTTGGGGGTGCAGCCATGGAGAAGAGTTTAGACACTAGGATAAGATAAGGAACACACCCATTATAAAGAAATCACATTAGGATTCTCTTTTTAAGCTGTTCCTTACAACACTAGTGCTTAGGAAATCTATTGGAGGCAGAAGCAGTCAAGGGTAGCCTAGGGTTAGGGTTAGGCTTAGGGTTAGGCTTAAGGTACGGCTTAGGGTACGGGTTTGGGGAGGGGTTCGGGTACGGCGTAGGGTATGGGTTAGGGTTAGGGTTAGTGTTAGGGTTTGGGCTCGGTTTAGGGTACGGGTTAGGATTAGGGTACGTGTTAGGGTTAGGGTAGGGGTTAGGGTTAGGGTACGCGTTAGTGTTAGGGTAGTTATTAAACCTATCCCACTCTCTAGATACCCCTTAGCACGTAAAGGAATATTATTTGGGGGTCCAGCCATGGAGAAGAGTTTAGACACTAGGATAAAATAAGGAACACATACATTATAAAGAAATCACATTAGGATTCTCTTTTTAAGCTGTTCCTTAAAACACTAGTGCTTAGGAAATCTATTGGAGGCAGAAGCAGTCAAGGGTAGCCTAGGGTTAGGGTTAGGCTTAGGGTTAGGGTTAGGGTACGGCTTAGGGTAGGGGTTCGGGGAGGGGTTCGGGTACGGCGTAGGGTATGGGTTAGGGTTAGGGTTAGGGTTAGTGTTAGGGTTAGGGCTCGGTTTAGGGTACGGGTTAGGATTAGGGTACGTGTTAGGGTTAGGGTAGGGGTTAGGGTTAGGGTACGCGTTAGGGTTAGGGTAGTTATTAAACCTATCCCACTCTCTAGATACCCCTTAGCACGTAAAGGAATATTATTTGGGGGTGCAGCCATGGAGAAGAGTTTAGACACTAGGATAAGATAAGGAACACACCCATTATAAAGAAATCACATTAGGATTCTCTTTTTAAGCTGTTCCTTACAACACTAGTGCTTAGGAAATCTATTGGAGGCAGAAGCAGTCAAGGGTAGCCTAGGGTTAGGGTTAGGCTTAGGGTTAGGCTTAAGGTACGGCTTAGGGTACGGGTTTGGGGAGGGGTTCGGGTACGGCGTAGGGTATGGGTTAGGGTTAGGGTTAGGCTTAGGGTTAGGGTTAGGGCTCGGTTTAGGGTACGGGTTAGGATTAGGGTACGTGTTAGGGTTAGGGTAGGGGTTAGGGTTAGGGTACGCGTTAGGGTTAGGGTAGTTATTAAACCTATCCCACTCTCTAGATACCCCTTAGCACGTAAAGGAATATTATTTGGGGGTCCAGCCATGGAGAAGAGTTTAGACACTAGGATAAAATAAGGAACACATACATTATAAAGAAATCACATTAGGATTCTCTTTTTAAGCTGTTCCTTAAAACACTAGTGCTTAGGAAATCTATTGGAGGCAGAAGCAGTCAAGGGTAGCCTAGGGTTAGGGTTAGGCTTAGGGTTAGGGTTAGGGTACGGCTTAGGGTAGGGGTTCGGGGAGGGGTTCGGGTACGGCGTAGGGTATGGGTTAGGGTTAGGGTTAGGGTTAGTGTTAGGGTTAGGGCTCGGTTTAGGGTACGGGTTAGGATTAGGGTACGTGTTAGGGTTAGGGTAGGGGTTAGGGTTAGGGTACGCGTTAGGGTTAGGGTAGTTATTAAACCTATCCCACTCTCTAGATACCCCTTAGCACGTAAAGGAATATTATTTGGGGGTCCAGCCATGGAGAAGAGTTTAGACACTAGGATAAGATAAGGAACACACCCATTATAAAGAAATCACATTAGGATTCTCTTTTTAAGCTGTTCCTTCAAACACTAGTGCTTAGGAAATCTATTGGAGGCAGAAGCAGTCAAGGGTAGCCTAGGGTTAGGGTTAGGCTTAGGGTTAGGCTTAGGGTACGGCTTAGGGTTCGGGTACGGCGTAGGGTATGGGTTAGGGTTAGGGTTAGGGTTAGTGTTAGGGTTAGGGCTCGGTTTAGGGTACGGGTTAGGATTAGGGTACGTGTTAGGGTTAGGGTAGGTGTTAGGGTTAGGGTACGCGTTAGGGTTAGGGTAGTTATTAAACCTATCCCACTCTCTAGATACCCCTTAGCACGTAAAGGAATATTATTTGGGGGTCCAGCCATGGAGAAGAGTTTAGACACTAGGATAAGATAAGGAACACATACATTATAAAGAAATCACATTAGGATTCTCTTTTTAAGCTGTTCCTTCAAACACTAGTGCTTAGGAAATCTATTGGAGGCAGAAGCAGTCAAGGGTAGCCTAGTGTTAGGGTTAGGCTTAGGGTTAGGCTTAGGGTTAGGCTTAGGGTATGGCTTAGGGTAAGGGTTCGGGGAGGGGTTCGGGTACGGCATAGGGTATGGGTTAGGGTTAGGGTTAGGGTTAGTGTTAGGGTTAGGGCTCGGTTTAGGGTACGGGTTAGGATTAGGGTACGTGTTAGGGTTAGGATAGGGGTTAGGGTTAGGGTACGCGTTAGGGTTAGGGTAGTTATTAAACCTATCCCACTCTCTAGATACCCCTTAGCACGTAAAGGAATATTATTTGGGGGTCCAGCCATGGAGAAGAGTTTAGACACTAGGATAAGATAAGGAACACACCCATTATAAAGAAATCACATTAGGATTCTCTTTTTAAGCTGTTCCTTCAAACACTAGTGCTTAGGAAATCTATTGGAGGCAGAAGCAGTCAAGGGTAGCCTAGGGTTAGGGTTAGGCTTAGGGTTAGGCTTAGGGTACGGCTTAGGGTTCAGGTACGGCGTAGGGTATGGGTTAGGGTTAGGGTTAGGGTTAGTGTTAGGGTTAGGGCTCGGTTTAGGGTACGGGTTAGGATTAGGGTACGTGTTAGGGTTAGGGTAGGGGTTAGGGTTAGGGTACGCGTTAGGGTTAGGGTAGTTATTAAACCTATCCCACTCTCTAGATACCCCTTAGCACGTAAAGGAATATTATTTGGGGGTCCAGCCATGGAGAAGAGTTTAGACACTAGGATAAGATAAGGAACACACCCATTATAAAGAAATCACATTAGGATTCTCTTTTTAAGCTGTTCCTTCAAACACTAGTGCTTAGGAAATCTATTGGAGGCAGAAGCAGTCAAGGGTAGCCTAGGGTTAGGCTTAGGGTTAGGCTTAGGGTACGGCTTAGGGTACGGCTTAGGGTTCGGGTACGGCGTAGGGTATGGGTTAGGGTTAGGGTTAGGGTTAGTGTTAGGGTTAGGGCTCGGTTTAGGGTACGGGTTAGGATTAGGGTACGTGTTAGGGTTAGGGTAGGTGTTAGGGTTAGGGTACGCGTTAGGGTTAGGGTAGTTATTAAACCTATCCCACTCTCTAGATACCCCTTACCACGTAAAGGAATATTATTTGGGGGTCCAGCCATGGAGAAGAGTTTAGACACTAGGATAAGATAAGGAACACATACATTATAAAGAAATCACATTAGGATTCTCTTTTTAAGCTGTTCCTTCAAACACTAGTGCTTAGGAAATCTATTGGAGGCAGAAGCAGTCAAGGGTAGCCTAGGGTTAGGGTTAGGCTTAGGGTTAGGCTTAGGGTATGGCTCAGGGTACGGGTTCGGGGAGGGGTTCGGGTACGGCATAGGGTATGGGTTAGGGTTAGGTTTAGGGTTAGTGTTAGGGTTAGGGCTCGGTTTAGGGTACGGGTTAGGATTAGGGTACGTGTTAGGGTTAGGGTAGGTGTTAGGGTTAGGGTACGCGTTAGGGTTAGGGTAGTTATTAAACCTATCCCACTCTCTAGATACCCCTTAGCACGTAAAGGAATATTATTTGCGGGTCCAGCCATGGAAAAGAGTTTAGACACTAGGATAAAATAAGGAACACATACATTATAAAGAAATCACATTAGGATTCTCTTTTTAAGCTGTTCCTTCAAACACTAGTGCTTAGGAAATCTATTGGAGGCAGAAGCAGTCAAGGGTAGCCTAGGGTTAGGGTTAGGCTTAGGGTTAGGCTTAGGGTACGGCTTAGGGTTCGGGTACGGCGTAGGGTATGGGTTAGGGTTAGGGTTAGGGTTAGTGTTAGGGTTAGGGCTCGGTTTAGGGTACGGGTTAGGATTAGGGTACGTGTTAGGGTTAGGGTAGGGGTTAGGGTTAGGGTACGCGTTAGGGTTAGGGTAGTTATTAAACCTATCCCACTCTCTAGATACCCCTTAGCACGTAAAGGAATATTATTTGGGGGTCCAGCCATGGAGAAGAGTTTAGACACTAGGATAAAATAAGGAACACATACATTATAAAGAAATCACATTAGGATTCTCTTTTTAAGCTGTTCCTTACAACACTAGTGCTTAGGAAATCTATTGGAGGCAGAAGCAGTCAAGGGTAGCCTAGGGTTAGGGTTAGGCTTAGGGTTAGGCTTAGGGTACGGCTTAGGGTACGGGTTTGGGGAGGGGTTCGGGTACGGCGTAGGGTATTGGTTAGGGTTAGGGTTAGGGTTAGTGTTAGGGTTAGGGCTCGGTTTAGGGTACGGGTTAGGATTAGGGTACGTGTTAGGGTTAGGGTAGGGGTTAGGGTTAGGGTACGCGTTAGGGTTAGGGTAGTTATTAAACCTATCCCACTCTCTAGATACCCCTTAGCACGTAAAGGAATATTATTTGGGGGTCCAGCCATGGAGAAGAGTTTAGACACTAGGATAAAATAAGGAACACATACATTATAAAGAAATCACATTAGGATTCTCTTTTTAAGCTGTTCCTTCAAACACTAGTGCTTAGGAAATCTATTGGAGGCAGAAGCAGTCAAGGGTAGCCTAGGGTTAGGGTTAGTCTTAGGGTTAGGCTTAGGGTACGGCTTAGGGTACGGGTTCGGGGAGGGGTTCGGGTACGGCGTAGGGTATGGGTTAGGGTTAGGGTTAGGGTTAGTGTTAGGGTTAGGGCTCGGTTTAGGGTACGGGTTAGGATTAGGGTACGTGTTAGGGTTAGGGTAGGGGTTAGGGTTAGGGTACGCGTTAGGGTTAGGGTAGTTATTAAACCTATCCCACTCTCTAGATACCCCTTAGCACGTAAAGGAATATTATTTGGGGGTCCAGCCATGGAGAAGAGTTTAGACACTAGGATAAGATATGGAACACACCCATTATAAAGAAATCACATTAGGATTCTCTTTTTAAGCTGTTCCTTCAAACACTAGTGCTTAGGAAATCTATTGGAGGCAGAAGCAGTCAAGGGTAGCCTAGGGTTAGGGTTAGGCTTAGGGTTAGGCTTAGGGTACGGTTTAGGGTTCGGGTATGGCGTAGGGTATGGGTTAGGGTTAGGGTTAGTGTTAGGGTTAGGGCTCGGTTTAGGGTACGGGTTAGGATTAGGGTACGTGTTAGGGTTAGGGTAGGTGTTAGGGTTAGGGTACGCGTTAGGGTTAGGGTAGTTATTAAACCTATCCTACTCTCTAGATACCCCTTAGCACGTAAAGGAATATTATTTGGGGGTCCAGCCATGGAGAAGAGTTTAGACACTAGGATAAGATAAGGAACACATACATTATAAAGAAATCACATTAGGATTCTCTTTTTAAGCTGTTCCTTCAAACACTAGTGCTTAGGAAATCTATTGGAGGCAGAAGCAGTCAAGGGTAGCCTAGGGTTAGGGTTAGGCTTAGGGTTAGGCTTAGGGTACGGCTTAGGGTACGGGTTCGGGGAGGGGTTCGGGTACGGCATAGGGTATGGGTTAGGGTTAGGGTTAGGGTTAGTGTTAGGGTTAGGGCTCGGTTTAGGGTACGGGTTAGGATTAGGGTACGTGTTAGGGTTAGGGTAGGTGTTAGGGTTAGGGTACGCGTTAGGGTTAGGGTAGTTATTAAACCTATCCCACTCTCTAGATACCCCTTAGCACGTAAAGGAATATTATTTGCGGGTCCAGCCATGGAGAAGAGTTTAGACACTAGGATAAAATAAGGAACACATACATTATAAAGAAATCACATTAGGATTCTCTTTTTAAGCTGTTCCTTACAACACTAGTGCTTAGGAAATCTATTGGAGGCAGAAGCAGTCAAGGGTAGCCTAGGGTTAGGGTTAGGCTTAGGGTTAGGCTTAGGGTACGGCTTAGGGTTCGGGTACGGCGTAGGGTATGGGTTAGGGTTAGGGTTAGGGTTAGTGTTAGGGTTAGGGCTCGGTTTAGGGTACGGGTTAGGATTAGGGTACGTGTTAGGGTTAGGGTAGGGGTTAGGGTTAGGGTACGCGTTAGGGTTAGGGTAGTTATTAAACCTATCCCACTCTCTAGATACCCCTTAGCACGTAAAGGAATATTATTTGGGGGTCCAGCCATGGAGAAGAGTTTAGACACTAGGATAAAATAAGGAACACATTCATTATAAAGAAATCACATTAGGATTCTCTTTTTAAGTTGTTCCTTAAAACACTAGTGCTTAGGAAATCTATTGGAGGCAGAAGCAGTCAAGGGTAGCCTAGGGTTAGGGTTAGGCTTAGGGTTAGGGTTAGGGTACGGCTTAGGGTAGGGGTTCGGGGAGGGGTTCGGGTACGGCGTAGGGTATGGGTTAGGGTTAGGGTTAGGGTTAGTGTTAGGGTTAGGGCTCGGTTTAGGGTACGGGTTAGGATTAGGGTACGTGTTAGGGTTAGGATAGGGGTTAGGGTTAGGGTACGCGTTAGGGTTAGGGTAGTTATTAAACCTATCCCACTCTCTAGATACCCCTTAGCACGTAAAGGAATATTATTTGGGGGTGCAGCCATGGAGAAGAGTTTAGACACTAGGATAAGATAAGGAACACACCCATTATAAAGAAATCACATTAGGATTCTCTTTTTAAGCTGTTCCTTCAAACACTAGTGCTTAGGAAATCTATTGGAGGCAGAAGCAGTCAAGGGTAGCCTAGGGTTAGGGTTAGGCTTAGGGTTAGGCTTAAGGTACGGCTTAGGGTACGGGTTTGGGGAGGGGTTCGGGTACGGCGTAGGGTATGGGTTAGGGTTAGGGTTAGGCTTAGGGTTAGGGTTAGGGCTCGGTTTAGGGTACGGGTTAGGATTAGGGTACGTGTTAGGGTTAGGGTAGGGGTTAGGGTTAGGGTACGCGTTAGGGTTAGGGTAGTTATTAAACCTATCCCACTCTCTAGATACCCCTTAGCACGTAAAGGAATATTATTTGGGGGTCCAGCCATGGAGAAGAGTTTAGACACTAGGATAAAATAAGGAACACATACATTATAAAGAAATCACATTAGGATTCTCTTTTTAAGCTGTTCCTTAAAACACTAGTGCTTAGGAAATCTATTGGAGGCAGAAGCAGTCAAGGGTAGCCTAGGGTTAGGGTTAGGCTTAGGGTTAGGCTTAGGGTACGGCTTAGGGTACGGGTTCGGGGAGGGGTTCGGGTACGGCGTAGGGTATGGGTTAGGGTTAGGGTTAGGGTTAGTGTTAGGGTTAGGGCTCGGTTTAGGGTACGGGTTAGGATTAGGGTACGTGTTAGGGTTAGGGTAGGGGTTAGGGTTAGGGTACGCGTTAGGGTTAGGGTAGTTATTAAACCTATCCCACTCTCTAGATACCCCTTAGCACGTAAAGGAATATTATTTGGGGGTCCAGCCATGGAGAAGAGTTTAGACACTAGGATAAGATAAGGAACACACCCATTATAAAGAAATCACATTAGGATTCTCTTTTTAAGCTGTTCCTTCAAACACTAGTGCTTAGGAAATCTATTGGAGGCAGAAGCAGTCAAGGGTAGCCTAGGGTTAGGGTTAGGCTTAGGGTTAGGCTTAGGGTACGGCTTAGGGTTCGGGTACGGCGTAGGGTATGGGTTAGGGTTAGGGTTAGGGTTAGTGTTAGGGTTAGGGCTCGGTTTAGGGTACGGGTTAGGATTAGGGTACGTGTTAGGGTTAGGGTAGGTGTTAGGGTTAGGGTACGCGTTAGGGTTAGGGTAGTTATTAAACCTATCCCACTCTCTAGATACCCCTTAGCACGTAAAGGAATATTATTTGGGGGTCCAGCCATGGAGAAGAGTTTAGACACTAGGATAAGATAAGGAACACATACATTATAAAGAAATCACATTAGGATTCTCTTTTTAAGCTGTTCCTTCAAACACTAGTGCTTAGGAAATCTATTGGAGGCAGAAGCAGTCAAGGGTAGCCTAGGGTTAGGGTTAGGCTTAGGGTTAGGCTTAGGGTATGGCTTAGGGTAAGGGTTCGGGGAGGGGTTCGGGTACGGCATAGGGTATGGGTTAGGGTTAGGGTTAGGGTTAGTGTTAGGGTTAGGGCTCGGTTTAGGGTACGGGTTAGGATTAGGGTACGTGTTAGGGTTAGGATAGGGGTTAGGGTTAGGGTACGCGTTAGGGTTAGGGTAGTTATTAAACCTATCCCACTCTCTAGATACCCCTTAGCACGTAAAGGAATATTATTTGGGGGTCCAGCCATGGAGAAGAGTTTAGACACTAGGATAAGATAAGGAACACACCCATTATAAAGAAATCACATTAGGATTCTCTTTTTAAGCTGTTCCTTCAAACACTAGTGCTTAGGAAATCTATTGGAGGCAGAAGCAGTCAAGGGTAGCCTAGGGTTAGGGTTAGGCTTAGGGTTAGGCTTAGGGTACGGCTTAGGGTTCAGGTACGGCGTAGGGTATGGGTTAGGGTTAGGGTTAGGGTTAGTGTTAGGGTTAGGGCTCGGTTTAGGGTACGGGTTAGGATTAGGGTACGTGTTAGGGTTAGGGTAGGTGTTAGGGTTAGGGTACGCGTTAGGGTTAGGGTAGTTATTAAACCTATCCCACTCTCTAGATACCCCTTAGCACGTAAAGGAATATTATTTGCGGGTCCAGCCATGGAAAAGAGTTTAGACACTAGGATAAAATAAGGAACACATACATTATAAAGAAATCACATTAGGATTCTCTTTTTAAGCTGTTCCTTCAAACACTAGTGCTTAGGAAATCTATTGGAGGCAGAAGCAGTCAAGGGTAGCCTAGGGTTAGGGTTAGGCTTAGGGTTAGGCTTAGGGTATGGCTTAGGGTACGGGTTCGGGGAGGGGTTCGGGTACGGCATAGGGTATGGGTTAGGGTTAGGGTTAGGGTTAGTGTTAGGGTTAGGGCTCGGATTAGGGTATGGGTTAGGATTAGGGTACGTGTTAGGGTTAGGGTAGGTGTTAGGGTTAGGGTACGCGTTAGGGTTAGGGTAGTTATTAAACCTATCCCACTCTCTAGATACCCCTTAGCACGTAAAGGAATATTATTTGCGGGTCCAGCCATGGAGAAGAGTTTAGACACTAGGATAAAATAAGGAACACATACATTATAAAGAAATCACATTAGGATTCTCTTTTTAAGCTGTTCCTTCAAACACTAGTGCTTAGGAAATCTATTGGAGGCAGAAGCAGTCAAGGGTAGCCTAGGGTTAGGGTTAGGCTTAGGGTTAGGCTTAGGGTACGGCTTAGGGTTCGGGTACGGCGTAGGGTATGGGTTAGGGTTAGGGTTAGGGTTAGTGTTAGGGTTAGGGCTCGGTTTAGGGTACGGGTTAGGATTAGGGTACGTGTTAGGGTTAGGGTAGGGGTTAGGGTTAGGGTACGCGTTAGGGTTAGGGTAGTTATTAAACCTATCCCACTCTCTAGATACCCCTTAGCACGTAAAGGAATATTATTTGGGGGTCCAGCCATGGAGAAGAGTTTAGACACTAGGATAAAATAAGGAACACATACATTATAAAGAAATCACATTAGGATTCTCTTTTTAAGCTGTTCCTTAAAACACTAGTGCTTAGGAAATCTATTGGAGGCAGAAGCAGTCAAGGGTAGCCTAGGGTTAGGGTTAGGCTTAGGGTTAGGGTTAGGGTACGGCTTAGGGTAGGGGTTCGGGGAGGGGTTCGGGTACGGCGTAGGGTATGGGTTAGGGTTAGGGTTAGGGTTAGTGTTAGGGTTAGGGCTCGGTTTAGGGTACGGGTTAGGATTAGGGTACGTGTTAGGGTTAGGATAGGGGTTAGGGTTAGGGTACGCGTTAGGGTTAGGGTAGTTATTAAACCTATCCCACTCTCTAGATACCCCTTAGCACGTAAAGGAATATTATTTGGGGGTCCAGCCATGGAGAAGAGTTTAGACACTAGGATAAGATAAGGAACACACCCATTATAAAGAAATCACATTAGGATTCTCTTTTTAAGCTGTTCCTTCAAACACTAGTGCTTAGGAAATCTATTGGAGGCAGAAGCAGTCAAGGGTAGCCTAGGGTTAGGGTTAGGCTTAGGGTTAGGCTTAGGGTACGGCTTAGGGTTCAGGTACGGCGTAGGGTATGGGTTAGGGTTAGGGTTAGTGTTAGGGTTAGGGTTAGGGCTCGGTTTAGGGTACGGGTTAGGATTAGGGTACGTGTTAGGGTTAGGGTAGGTGTTAGGGTTAGGGTACGCGTTAGGGTTAGGGTAGTTATTAAACCTATCCCACTCTCTAGATACCCCTTAGCACGTAAAGGAATATTATTTGCGGGTCCAGCCATGGAAAAGAGTTTAGACACTAGGATAAAATAAGGAACACATACATTATAAAGAAATCACATTAGGATTCTCTTTTTAAGCTGTTCCTTCAAACACTAGTGCTTAGGAAATCTATTGGAGGCAGAAGCAGTCAAGGGTAGCCTAGGGTTAGGGTTAGGCTTAGGGTTAGGCTTAGGGTATGGCTTAGGGTACGGGTTCGGGGAGGGGTTCGGGTACGGCATAGGGTATGGGTTAGGGTTAGGGTTAGGGTTAGTGTTAGGGTTAGGGCTCGGTTTAGGGTACGGGTTAGGATTAGGGTACGTGTTAGGGTTAGGGTAGGTGTTAGGGTTAGGGTACGCGTTAGGGTTAGGGTAGTTATTAAACCTATCCCACTCTCTAGATACCCCTTAGCACGTAAAGGAATATTATTTGCGGGTCCAGCCATGGAGAAGAGTTTAGACACTAGGATAAAATAAGGAACACATACATTATAAAGAAATCACATTAGGATTCTCTTTTTAAGCTGTTCCTTCAAACACTAGTGCTTAGGAAATCTATTGGAGGCAGAAGCAGTCAAGGGTAGCCTAGGGTTAGGGTTAGGCTTAGGGTTAGGCTTAGGGTACGGCTTAGGGTTCGGGTACGGCGTAGGGTATGGGTTAGGGTTAGGGTTAGGGTTAGTGTTAGGGTTAGGGCTCGGTTTAGGGTACGGGTTAGGATTAGGGTACGTGTTAGGGTTAGGGTAGGGGTTAGGGTTAGGGTACGCGTTAGGGTTAGGGTAGTTATTAAACCTATCCCACTCTCTAGATACCCCTTAGCACGTAAAGGAATATTATTTGGGGGTCCAGCCATGGAGAAGAGTTTAGACACTAGGATAAAATAAGGAACACATACATTATAAAGAAATCACATTAGGATTCTCTTTTTAAGCTGTTCCTTACAACACTAGTGCTTAGGAAATCTATTGGAGGCAGAAGCAGTCAAGGGTAGCCTAGGGTTAGGGTTAGGCTTAGGGTTTGGCTTAGGGTACGGCTTAGGGTACGGGTTTGGGGAGGGGTTCGGGTACGGCGTAGGGTATGGGTTAGGGTTAGGGTTAGGGTTAGTGTTAGGGTTAGGGCTCGGTTTAGGGTACGGGTTAGGATTAGGGTACGTGTTAGGGTTAGGGTAGGTGTTAGGGTTAGGGTACGCGTTAGGGTTAGGGTAGTTATTAAACCTATCCCACTCTCTAGATACCCCTTAGCACGTAAAGGAATATTATTTGGGGGTCCAGCCATGGAGAAGAGTTTAGACACTAGGATAAAATAAGGAACACATACATTATAAAGAAATCACATTAGGATTCTCTTTTTAAGCTGTTCCTTCAAACACTAGTGCTTAGGAAATCTATTGGAGGCAGAAGCAGTCAAGGGTAGCCTAGGGTTAGGGTTAGGCTTAGGGTTAGGCTTAGGGTACGGCTTAGGGTACGGGTTCGGGGAGGGGTTCGGGTACGGCGTAGGGTATGGGTTAGGGTTAGGGTTAGGGTTAGTGTTAGGGTTAGGGCTCGGTTTAGGGTACGGGTTAGGATTAGGGTACGTGTTAGGGTTAGGGTAGGTGTTAGGGTTAGGGTACGCGTTAGGGTTAGGGTAGTTATTAAACCTATCCCACTCTCTAGATACCCCTTAGCACGTAAAGGAATATTATTTGGGGGTCCAGCCATGGAGAAGAGTTTAGACACTAGGATAAAATAAGGAACACATACATTATAAAGAAATCACATTAGGATTCTCTTTTTAAGCTGTTCCTTAAAACACTACTGCTTAGGAAATCTATTGGAGGCAGAAGCAGTCAAGGGTAGCCTAGGGTTAGGGTTAGGCTTAGGGTTAGGGTTAGGGTACGGCTTAGGGTAGGGGTTCGGGGAGGGGTTCGGGTACGGCGTAGGGTATGGGTTAGGGTTAGGGTTAGGGTTAGTGTTAGGGTTAGGGCTCGGTTTAGGGTACGGGTTAGGATTAGGGTACGTGTTAGGGTTAGGGTAGGGGTTAGGGTTAGGGTACGCGTTAGGGTTAGGGTAGTTATTAAACCTATCCCACTCTCTAGATACCCCTTAGCACGTAAAGGAATATTATTTGGGGGTCCAGCCATGGAGAAGAGTTTAGACACTAGGATAAGATAAGGAACACACCCATTATAAAGAAATCACATTAGGATTCTCTTTTTAAGCTGTTCCTTCAAACACTAGTGCTTAGGAAATCTATTGGAGGCAGAAGCAGTCAAGGGTAGCCTAGGGTTAGGCTTAGGGTTAGGCTTAGGGTACGGCTTAGGGTACGGCTTAGGGTTCGGGTACGGCGTAGGGTATGGGTTAGGGTTAGGGTTAGGGTTAGTGTTAGGGTTAGGGCTCGGTTTAGGGTACGGGTTAGGATTAGGGTACGTGTTAGGGTTAGGGTAGGTGTTAGGGTTAGGGTACGCGTTAGGGTTAGGGTAGTTATTAAACCTATCCCACTCTCTAGATACCCCTTACCACGTAAAGGAATATTATTTGGGGGTCCAGCCATGGAGAAGAGTTTAGACACTAGGATAAGATAAGGAACACATACATTATAAAGAAATCACATTAGGATTCTCTTTTTAAGCTGTTCCTTCAAACACTAGTGCTTAGGAAATCTATTGGAGGCAGAAGCAGTCAAGGGTAGCCTAGGGTTAGGGTTAGGCTTAGGGTTAGGCTTAGGGTATGGCTTAGGGTACGGGTTCGGGGAGGGGTTCGGGTACGGCATAGGGTATGGGTTAGGGTTAGGTTTAGGGTTAGTGTTAGGGTTAGGGCTCGGTTTAGGGTACGGGTTAGGATTAGGGTACGTGTTAGGGTTAGGGTAGGTGTTAGGTTTAGGGTACGCGTTAGGGTTAGGGTAGTTATTAAACCTATCCCACTCTCTAGATACCCCTTAGCACGTAAAGGAATATTATTTGCGGGTCCAGCCATGGAAAAGAGTTTAGACACTAGGATAAAATAAGGAACACATACATTATAAAGAAATCACATTAGGATTCTCTTTTTAAGCTGTTCCTTAAAACACTAGTGCTTAGGAAATCTATTGGAGGCAGAAGCAGTCAAGGGTAGCCTAGGGTTAGGGGTAGGCTTAGGGTTAGGCTTAGGGTACGGCTTAGGGTTCGGGTACGGCGTAGGGTATGGGTTAGGGTTAGGGTTAGGGTTAGTGTTAGGGTTAGGGCTCGGTTTAGGGTACGGGTTAGGATTAGGGTACGTGTTAGGGTTAGGGTAGGGGTTAGGGTTAGGGTACGCGTTAGGGTTAGGGTAGTTATTAAACCTATCCCACTCTCTAGATACCCCTTAGCACGTAAAGGAATATTATTTGGGGGTCCAGCCATGGAGAAGAGTTTAGACACTAGGATAAAATAAGGAACACATACATTATAAAGAAATCACATTAGGATTCTCTTTTTAAGCTGTTCCTTCAAACACTAGTGCTTAGGAAATCTATTGGAGGCAGAAGCAGTCAAGGGTAGCCTAGGGTTAGGGTTAGGCTTAGGGTTAGGCTTAGGGTACGGCTTAGGGTACGGGTTCGGGGAGGGGTTCGGGTACGGCGTAGGGTATGGGTTAGGGTTAGGGTTAGGGTTAGTGTTAGGGTTAGGGCTCGGTTTAGGGTACGGGTTAGGATTAGGGTACGTGTTAGGGTTAGGGTAGGGGTTAGGGTTAGGGTACGCGTTAGGGTTAGGGTAGTTATTAAACCTATCCCACTCTCTAGATACCCCTTAGCACGTAAAGGAATATTATTTGGGGGTCCAGCCATGGAGAAGAGTTTAGACACTAGGATAAGATATGGAACACACCCATTATAAAGAAATCACATTAGGATTCTCTTTTTAAGCTGTTCCTTCAAACACTAGTGCTTAGGAAATCTATTGGAGGCAGAAGCAGTCAAGGGTAGCCTAGGGTTAGGGTTAGGCTTAGGGTTAGGCTTAGGGTACGGTTTAGGGTTCGGGTATGGCGTAGGGTATGGGTTAGGGTTAGGGTTAGTGTTAGGGTTAGGGCTCGGTTTAGGGTACGGGTTAGGATTAGGGTACGTGTTAGGGTTAGGGTAGGTGTTAGGGTTAGGGTACGCGTTAGGGTTAGGGTAGTTATTAAACCTATCCCACTCTCTAGATACCCCTTAGCACGTAAAGGAATATTATTTGGGGGTCCAGCCATGGAGAAGAGTTTAGACACTAGGATAAGATAAGGAACACATACATTATAAAGAAATCACATTAGGATTCTCTTTTTAAGCTGTTCCTTCAAACACTAGTGCTTAGGAAATCTATTGGAGGCAGAAGCAGTCAAGGGTAGCCTAGGGTTAGGGTTAGGCTTAGGGTTAGGCTTAGGGTACGGCTTAGGGTACGGGTTCGGGGAGGGGTTCGGATACGGCATAGGGTATGGGTTAGGGTTAGGGTTAGGGTTAGTGTTAGGGTTAGGGCTCGGTTTAGGGTACGGGTTAGGATTAGGGTACGTGTTAGGGTTAGGGTAGGTGTTAGGGTTAGGGTACGCGTTAGGGTTAGGGTAGTTATTAAACCTATCCCACTCTCTAGATACCCCTTAGCACGTAAAGGAATATTATTTGCGGGTCCAGCCATGGAGAAGAGTTTAGACACTAGGATAAAATAAGGAACACATACATTATAAAGAAATCACATTAGGATTCTCTTTTTAAGCTGTTCCTTACAACACTAGTGCTTAGGAAATCTATTGGAGGCAGAAGCAGTCAAGAGTAGCCTAGGGTTAGGGTTAGGCTTAGGGTTAGGCTTAGGGTACGGCTTAGGGTTCGGGTACGGCGTAGGGTATGGGTTAGGGTTAGGGTTAGGGTTAGTGTTAGGGTTAGGGCTCGGTTTAGGGTACGGGTTAGGATTAGGTTACGTGTTAGGGTTAGGGTAGGGGTTAGGGTTAGGGTACGCGTTAGGGTTAGGGTAGTTATTAAACCTATCCCACTCTCTAGATACCCCTTAGCACGTAAAGGAATATTATTTGGGGGTCCAGCCATGGAGAAGAGTTTAGACACTAGGATAAAATAAGGAACACATACATTATAAAGAAATCACATTAGGATTCTCTTTTTAAGTTGTTCCTTAAAACACTAGTGCTTAGGAAATCTATTGGAGGCAGAAGCAGTCAAGGGTAGCCTAGGGTTAGGGTTAGGCTTAGGGTTAGGGTTAGGGTACGGCTTAGGGTAGGGGTTCGGGGAGGGGTTCGGGTACGGCGTAGGGTATGGGTTAGGGTTAGGGTTAGGGTTAGTGTTAGGGTTAGGGCTCGGTTTAGGGTACGGGTTAGGATTAGGGTACGTGTTAGGGTTAGGGTAGGGGTTAGGGTTAGGGTACGCGTTAGGGTTAGGGTAGTTATTAAACCTATCCCACTCTCTAGATACCCCTTAGCACGTAAAGGAATATTATTTGGGGGTCCAGCCATGGAGAAGAGTTTAGACACTAGGATAAGATAAGGAACACACCCATTATAAAGAAATCACATTAGGATTCTCTTTTTAAGCTGTTCCTTCAAACACTAGTGCTTAGGAAATCTATTGGAGGCAGAAGCAGTCAAGGGTAGCCTAGGGTTAGGCTTAGGGTTAGGCTTAGGGTACGGCTTAGGGTACGGCTTAGGGTTCGGGTACGGCGTAGGGTATGGGTTAGGGTTAGGGTTAGTGTTAGGGTTAGGGCTCGGTTTAGGGTACGGGTTAGGATTAGGGTACGTGTTAGGGTTAGGGTAGGTGTTAGGGTTAGGGTACGCGTTAGGGTTAGGGTAGTTATTAAACCTATCCCACTCTCTAGATACCCCTTAGCACGTAAAGGAATATTATTTGGGGGTCCAGCCATGGAGAAGAGTTTAGACACTAGGATAAGATAAGGAACACATACATTATAAAGAAATCACATTAGGATTCTCTTTTTAAGCTGTTCCTTCAAACACTAGTGCTTAGGAAATCTATTGGAGGCAGAAGCAGTCAAGGGTAGCCTAGGGTTAGGGTTAGGCTTAGGGTTAGGCTTAGGGTATGGCTTAGGGTACGGGTTCGGGGAGGGGTTCGGGTACGGCATAGGGTATGGGTTAGGGTTAGGTTTAGGGTTAGTGTTAGGGTTAGGGCTCGGTTTAGGGTACGGGTTAGGATTAGGGTACGTGTTAGGGTTAGGGTAGGTGTTAGGGTTAGGGTACGCGTTAGGGTTAGGGTAGTTATTAAACCTATCCCACTCTCTAGATACCCCTTAGCACGTAAAGGAATATTATTTGCGGGTCCAGCCATGGAAAAGAGTTTAGACACTAGGATAAAATAAGGAACACATACATTATAAAGAAATCACATTAGGATTCTCTTTTTAAGCTGTTCCTTAAAACACTAGTGCTTAGGAAATCTATTGGAGGCAGAAGCAGTCAAGGGTAGCCTAGGGTTAGGGTTAGGCTTAGGGTTAGGCTTAGGGTACGGCTTAGGGTTCGGGTACGGCGTAGGGTATGGGTTAGGGTTAGGGTTAGGGTTAGTGTTAGGGTTAGGGCTCGGTTTAGGGTACGGGTTAGGATTAGGGTACGTGTTAGGGTTAGGGTAGGGGTTAGGGTTAGGGTACGCGTTAGGGTTAGGGTAGTTATTAAAACCTATCCCACTCTCTAGATACCCCTTAGCACGTAAAGGAATATTATTTGGGGGTCCAGCCATGGAGAAGAGTTTAGACACTAGGATAAAATAAGGAACACATACATTATAAAGAAATCACATTAGGATTCTCTTTTTAAGCTGTTCCTTACAACACTAGTGCTTAGGAAATCTATTGGAGGCAGAAGCAGTCAAGGGTAGCCTAGGGTTAGGGTTAGGCTTAGGGTTAGGCTTAGGGTACGGCTTAGGGTACGGGTTTGGGGAGGGGTTCGGGTACGGCGTAGGGTATTGGTTAGGGTTAGGGTTAGGGTTAGTGTTAGGGTTAGGGCTCGGTTTAGGGTACGGGTTAGGATTAGGGTACGTGTTAGGGTTAGGGTAGGGGTTAGGGTTAGGGTACGCGTTAGGGTTAGGGTAGTTATTAAACCTATCCCACTCTCTAGATACCCCTTAGCACGTAAAGGAATATTATTTGGGGGTCCAGCCATGGAGAAGAGTTTAGACACTAGGATAAAATAAGGAACACATACATTATAAAGAAATCACATTAGGATTCTCTTTTTAAGCTGTTCCTTCAAACACTAGTGCTTAGGAAATGTATTGGAGGCAGAAGCAGTCAAGGGTAGCCTAGGGTTAGGGTTAGGCTTAGGGTTAGGCTTAGGGTACGGCTTAGGGTACGGGTTCGGGGAGGGGTTCGGGTACGGCGTAGGGTATGGGTTAGGGTTAGGGTTAGGGTTAGTGTTAGGGTTAGGGCTCGGTTTAGGGTACGGGTTAGGATTAGGGTACGTGTTAGGGTTAGGGTAGGGTTAGGGTTAGGGTACGCGTTAGGGTTAGGGTAGTTATTAAACCTATCCCACTCTCTAGATACCCCTTAGCACGTAAAGGAATATTATTTGGGGGTCCAGCCATGGAGAAGAGTTTAGACACTAGGATAAGATATGGAACACACCCATTATAAAGAAATCACATTAGGATTCTCTTTTTAAGCTGTTCCTTCAAACACTAGTGCTTAGGAAATCTATTGGAGGCAGAAGCAGTCAAGGGTAGCCTAGGGTTAGGGTTAGGCTTAGGGTTAGGCTTAGGGTACGGTTTAGGGTTCGGGTATGGCGTAGGGTATGGGTTAGGGTTAGGGTTAGTGTTAGGGTTAGGGCTCGGTTTAGGGTACGGGTTAGGATTAGGGTACGTGTTAGGGTTAGGGTAGGTGTTAGGGTTAGGGTACGCGTTAGGGTTAGGGTAGTTATTAAACCTATCCCACTCTCTAGATACCCCTTAGCACGTAAAGGAATATTATTTGGGGGTCCAGCCATGGAGAAGAGTTTAGACACTAGGATAAGATAAGGAACACATACATTATAAAGAAATCACATTAGGATTCTCTTTTTAAGCTGTTCCTTCAAACACTAGTGCTTAGGAAATCTATTGGAGGCAGAAGCAGTCAAGGGTAGCCTAGGGTTAGGGTTAGGCTTAGGGTTAGGCTTAGGGTACGGCTTAGGGTACGGGTACGGGGAGGGGTTCGGGTACGGCATAGGGTATGGGTTAGGGTTAGGGTTAGGGTTAGTGTTAGGGTTAGGGCTCGGTTTAGGGTACGGGTTAGGATTAGGGTACGTGTTAGGGTTAGGGTAGGTGTTAGGGTTAGGGTACGCGTTAGGGTTAGGGTAGTTATTAAACCTATCCCACTCTCTAGATACCCCTTAGCACGTAAAGGAATATTATTTGCGGGTCCAGCCATGGAGAAGAGTTTAGACACTAGGATAAAATAAGGAACACATACATTATAAAGAAATCACATTAGGATTCTCTTTTTAAGCTGTTCCTTACAACACTAGTGCTTAGGAAATCTATTGGAGGCAGAAGCAGTCAAGGGTAGCCTAGGGTTAGGGTTAGGCTTAGGGTTAGGCTTAGGGTACGGCTTAGGGTAGGGGTTCGGGGAGGGGTTCGGGTACGGCGTAGGGTATGGGTTAGGGTTAGGGTTAGGGTTAGTGTTAGGGTTAGGGCTCGGTTTAGGGTACGGGTTAGGATTAGGGTACGTGTTAGGGTTAGGGTAGGGGTTAGGGTTAGGGTACGCGTTAGGGTTAGGGTAGTTATTAAACCTATCCCACTCTCTAGATACCCCTTAGCACGTAAAGGAATATTATTTGGGGGTGCAGCCATGGAGAAGAGTTTAGACACTAGGATAAGATAAGGAACACACCCATTATAAAGAAATCACATTAGGATTCTCTTTTTAAGCTGTTCCTTACAACACTAGTGCTTAGGAAATCTATTGGAGGCAGAAGCAGTCAAGGGTAGCCTAGGGTTAGGGTTAGGCTTAGGGTTAGGCTTAAGGTACGGCTTAGGGTACGGGTTTGGGGAGGGGTTCGGGTACGGCGTAGGGTATGGGTTAGGGTTAGGGTTAGGCTTAGGGTTAGGGTTAGGGCTCGGTTTAGGGTACGGGTTAGGATTAGGGTACGTGTTAGGGTTAGGGTAGGGGTTAGGGTTAGGGTACGCGTTAGGGTTAGGGTAGTTATTAAACCTATCCCACTCTCTAGATACCCCTTAGCACGTAAAGGAATATTATTTGGGGGTCCAGCCATGGAGAAGAGTTTAGACACTAGGATAAAATAAGGAACACATACATTATAAAGAAATCACATTAGGATTCTCTTTTTAAGCTGTTCCTTAAAACACTAGTGCTTAGGAAATCTATTGGAGGCAGAAGCAGTCAAGGGTAGCCTAGGGTTAGGGTTAGGCTTAGGGTTAGGGTTAGGGTACGGCTTAGGGTAGGGGTTCGGGGAGGGGTTCGGGTACGGCGTAGGGTATGGGTTAGGGTTAGGGTTTAGGGTTAGTGTTAAGGTTAGGGCTCGGTTTAGGGTACGGGTTAGGATTAGGGTACGTGTTAGGGTTAGGGTAGGGGTTAGGGTTAGGGTACGCGTTAGGGTTAGGGTAGTTATTAAACCTATCCCACTCTCTAGATACCCCCTTAGCACGTAAAGGAATACTTATTTGGGGGTCCAGCCATGGAGAAGAGTTTAGACACTAGGATAAGATAAGGAACACACCCATTATAAAGAAATCACATTAGGATTCTCTTTTTAAGCTGTTCCTTCAAACACTAGTGCTTAGGAAATCTATTGGAGGCAGAAGCAGTCAAGGGTAGCCTAGGGTTAGGGTTAGGCTTAGGGTTAGGCTTAGGGTACGGCTTAGGGTTCGGGTACGGCGTAGGGTATGGGTTATGGGTTAGGGTTAGGGTTAGTGTTAGGGTTAGGGCTCGGTTTAGGGTACGGGTTAGGATTAGGGTACGTGTTAGGGTTAGGGTAGGTGTTAGGGTTAGGGTACGCGTTAGGGTTAGGGTAGTTATTAAACCTATCCCACTCTCTAGATACCCCTTAGCACGTAAAGGAATATTATTTGGGGGTCCAGCCATGGAGAAGAGTTTAGACACTAGGATAAGATAAGGAACACATACATTATAAAGAAATCACATTAGGATTCTCTTTTTAAGCTGTTCCTTCAAACACTAGTGCTTAGGAAATCTATTGGAGGCAGAAGCAGTCAAGGGTAGCCTAGGGTTAGGGTTAGGCTTAGGGTTAGGCTTAGGGTATGGCTTAGGGTAAGGGTTCGGGGAGGGGTTCGGGTACGGCATAGGGTATGGGTTAGGGTTAGGGTTAGGGTTAGTGTTAGGGTTAGGGCTCGGTTTTAGGGTACGGGTTAGGATTAGGGTACGTGTTAGGGTTAGGATAGGGGTTAGGGTTAGGGTACGCGTTAGGGTTAGGGTACTTATTAAACCTATCCCACTCTCTAGATACCCCTTAGCACGTAAAGGAATATTATTTGGGGGTCCAGCCATGGAGAAGAGTTTAGACACTAGGATAAGATAAGGAACACACCCATTATAAAGAAATCACATTAGGATTCTCTTTTTAAGCTGTTCCTTAAAACACTAGTGCTTAGGAAATCTATTGGAGGCAGAAGCAGTCAAGGGTAGCCTAGGGTTAGGGTTAGGCTTAGGGTTAGGCTTAGGGTACGGCTTAGGGTTCAGGTACGGCGTAGGGTATGGGTTAGGGTTAGGGTTAGGGTTAGTGTTAGGGTTAGGGCTCGGTTTAGGGTACGGGTTAGGATTAGGGTACGTGTTAGGGTTAGGGTAGGTGTTAGGGTTAGGGTACGCGTTAGGGTTAGGGTAGTTATTAAACCTATCCCACTCTCTAGATACCCCTTAGCACGTAAAGGAATATTATTTGCGGGTCCAGCCATGGAAAAGAGTTTAGACACTAGGATAAAATAAGGAACACATACATTATAAAGAAATCACATTAGGATTCTCTTTTAAGCTGTTCCTTAAAACACTAGTGCTTAGGAAATCTATTGGAGGCAGAAGCAGTCAAGGGTAGCCTAGGGTTAGGGTTAGGCTTAGGGTTAGGGTTAGGGTACGGCTTAGGGTAGGGGTTCGGGGAGGGGTTCGGGTACGGCGTAGGGGTATGGGTTAGGGTTAGGGTTAGGGTTAGTGTTAGGGTTAGGGCTCGGTTTAGGGTACGGGTTAGGATTAGGGTACGTGTTAGGGTTAGGGTAGGGGTTAGGGTTAGGGTACGCGTTAGGGTTAGGGTAGTTATTAAACCTATCCCACTCTCTAGATACCCCTTAGCACGTAAAGGAATATTATTTGGGGGTCCAGCCATGGAGAAGAGTTTAGACACTAGGATAAGATAAGGAACACACCCATTATAAAGAAATCACATTAGGATTCTCTTTTTAAGCTGTTCCTTCAAACACTAGTGCTTAGGAAATCTATTGGAGGCAGAAGCAGTCAAGGGTAGCCTAGGGTTAGGCTTAGGGTTAGGCTTAGGGTACGGCTTAGGGTACGGCTTAGGGTTCGGGTACGGCGTAGGGTATGGGTTAGGGTTAGGGTTAGGGTTAGTGTTAGGGTTAGGGCTCGGTTTAGGGTACGGGTTAGGATTAGGGTACGTGTTAGGGTTAGGGTAGGTGTTAGGGTTAGGGTACGCGTTAGGGTTAGGGTAGTTATTAAACCTATCCCACTCTCTAGATACCCCTTACCACGTAAAGGAATATTATTTGGGGGTCCAGCCATGGAGAAGAGTTTAGACACTAGGATAAGATAAGGAACACATACATTATAAAGAAATCACATTAGGATTCTCTTTTTAAGCTGTTCCTTCAAACACTAGTGCTTAGGAAATCTATTGGAGGCAGAAGCAGTCAAGGGTAGCCTAGGGTTAGGGTTAGGCTTAGGGTTAGGCTTAGGGTATGGCTTAGGGTACGGGTTCGGGGAGGGGTTCGGGTATGGCATAGGGTATGGGTTAGGGTTAGGTTTAGGGTTAGTGTTAGGGTTAGGGCTCGGTTTAGGGTACGGGTTAGGATTAGGGGTACGTGTTAGGGTTAGGGTAGGTGTTTAGGGTTAGGGTACGCGTTAGGGTTAGGGTAGTTATTAAACCTATCCCACTCTCTAGATACCCCTTAGCACGTAAAGGAATATTATTTGCGGGTCCAGCCATGGAAAAGAGTTTAGACACTAGGATAAAATAAGGAACACATACATTATAAAGAAATCACATTAGGATTCTCTTTTTAAGCTGTTCCTTAAAACACTAGTGCTTAGGAAATCTATTGGAGGCAGAAGCAGTCAAGGGTAGCCTAGGGTTAGGGTTAGGCTTAGGGTTAGGCTTAAGGTACGGCTTAGGGTACGGGTTTGGGGAGGGGTTCGGGTACGGCGTAGGGTATGGGTTAGGGTTAGGGTTAGGGTTAGTGTTAGGGTTAGGGCTCGGTTTAGGGTACGGGTTAGGATTAGGGTACGTGTTAGGGTTAGGGTAGGGGTTAGGGTTAGGGTACGCGTTAGGGTTAGGGTAGTTATTAAACCTATCCCACTCTCTAGATACCCCTTAGCACGTAAAGGAATATTATTTGGGGGTCCAGCCATGGAGAAGAGTTTAGACACTAGGATAAAATAAGGAACACATACATTATAAAGAAATCACATTAGGATTCTCTTTTTAAGCTGTTCCTTAAAACACTAGTGCTTAGGAAATCTATTGGAGGCAGAAGCAGTCAAGGGTAGCCTAGGGTTAGGGTTAGGCTTAGGGTTAGGGTTAGGGTACGGCTTAGGGTAGGGGTTCGGGGAGGGGTTCGGGTACGGCGTAGGGTATGGGTTAGGGTTAGGGTTAGGGTTAGTGTTAGGGTTAGGGCTCGGTTTAGGGTACGGGTTAGGATTAGGGTACGTGTTAGGGTTAGGATAGGGGTTAGGGTTAGGGTACGCGTTAGGGTTAGGGTAGTTATTAAACCTATCCCACTCTCTAGATACCCCTTAGCACGTAAAGGAATATTATTTGGGGGTCCAGCCATGGAGAAGAGTTTATGGGGAAATTTTTGGAGGTGATGGATAAGTTTATGGCATTGATTATAATGATTCTTTTGCATATACTTACCTCCAGATACATCAAGTTGTATACATTAAATATCTACAGCTTTTTGGATGTTAATCTTAGGGTTAGGGTTAGGCTTAGGGTTAGGCTTAGGGTACGGCTTAGGGTTCAGGTACGGCGTAGGGTATGGGTTAGGGTTAGGGTTAGGGTTAGTGTTAGGGTTAGGGCTCGGTTTAGGGTACGGGTTAGGATTAGGGTACGTGTTAGGGTTAGGGTAGGTGTTAGGGTTAGGGTACGCGTTAGGGTTAGGGTAGTTATTAAACCTATCCCACTCTCTAGATACCCCTTAGCACGTAAAGGAATATTATTTGCGGGTCCAGCCATGGAAAAGAGTTTAGACACTAGGATAAAATGAGGAACACATACATTATAAAGAAATCACATTAGGATTCTCTTTTTAAGCTGTTCCTTCAAACACTAGTGCTTAGGAAATCTATTGGAGGCAGAAGCAGTCAAGGGTAGCCTAGGGTTAGGGTTAGGCTTAGGGTTAGGCTTAGGGTATGGCTTAGGGTACGGGTTCGGGGAGGGGTTCGGGTACGGCATAGGGTATGGGTTAGGGTTAGGGTTAGGGTTAGTGTTAGGGTTAGGGCTCGGTTTAGGGTACGGGTTAGGATTAGGGTACGTGTTAGGGTTAGGGTAGGTGTTAGGGTTAGGGTACGCGTTAGGGTTAGGGTAGTTATTAAACCTATCCCACTCTCTAGATACCCCTTACCACGTAAAGGAATATTATTTGGGGGTCCAGCCATGGAGAAGAGTTTAGACACTAGGATAAGATAAGGAACACATACATTATAAAGAAATCACATTAGGATTCTCTTTTTAAGCTGTTCCTTCAAACACTAGTGCTTAGGAAATCTATTGGAGGCAGAAGCAGTCAAGGGTAGCCTAGGGTTAGGGTTAGGCTTAGGGTTAGGCTTAGGGTATGGCTTAGGGTACGGGTTCGGGGAGGGGTTCGGGTATGGCATAGGGTATGGGTTAGGGTTAGGTTTACGGTTAGTGTTAGGGTTAGGGCTCGGTTTAGGGTACGGGTTAGGATTAGGGTACGTGTTAGGGTTAGGGTAGGTGTTAGGGTTAGGGTACGCGTTAGGGTTAGGGTAGTTATTAAACCTATCCCACTCTCTAGATACCCCTTAGCACGTAAAGGAATATTATTTGCGGGTCCAGCCATGGAAAAGAGTTTAGACACTAGGATAAAATAAGGAACACATACATTATAAAGAAATCACATTAGGATTCTCTTTTTAAGCTGTTCCTTAAAACACTAGTGCTTAGGAAATCTATTGGAGGCAGAAGCAGTCAAGGGTAGCCTAGGGTTAGGGTTAGGCTTAGGGTTAGGCTTAAGGTACGGCTTAGGGTACGGGTTTGGGGAGGGGTTCGGGTACGGCGTAGGGTATGGGTTAGGGTTAGGGTTAGGGTTAGTGTTAGGGTTAGGGCTCGGTTTAGGGTACGGGTTACGATTAGGGTACGTGTTAGGGTTAGGGTAGGGGTTAGGGTTAGGGTACGCGTTAGGGTTAGGGTAGTTATTAAACCTATCCCACTCTCTAGATACCCCTTAGCACGTAAAGGAATATTATTTGGGGGTCCAGCCATGGAGAAGAGTTTAGACACTAGGATAAAATAAGGAACACATACATTATAAAGAAATCACATTAGGATTCTCTTTTTAAGCTGTTCCTTAAAACACTAGTGCTTAGGAAATCTATTGGAGGCAGAAGCAGTCAAGGGTAGCCTAGGGTTAGGGTTAGGCTTAGGGTTAGGGTTAGGGTACGGCTTAGGGTAGGGGTTCGGGGAGGGGTTCGGGTACGGCGTAGGGTATGGGTTAGGGTTAGGGTTAGGGTTAGTGTTAGGGTTAGGGCTCGGTTTAGGGTACGGGTTAGGATTAGGGTACGTGTTAGGGTTAGGATAGGGGTTAGGGTTAGGGTACGCGTTAGGGTTAGGGTAGTTATTAAACCTATCCCACTCTCTAGATACCCCTTAGCACGTAAAGGAATATTATTTGGGGGTCCAGCCATGGAGAAGAGTTTAGACACTAGGATAAGATAAGGAACACACCCATTATAAAGAAATCACATTAGGATTCTCTTTTTAAGCTGTTCCTTCAAACACTAGTGCTTAGGAAATCTATTGGAGGCAGAAGCAGTCAAGGGTAGCCTAGGGTTAGGGTTAGGCTTAGGGTTAGGCTTAGGGTACGGCTTAGGGTTCAGGTACGGCGTAGGGTATGGGTTAGGGTTAGGGTTAGGGTTAGTGTTAGGGTTAGGGCTCGGTTTAGGGTACGGGTTAGGATTAGGGTACGTGTTAGGGTTAGGGTAGGTGTTAGGGTTAGGGTACGCGTTAGGGTTAGGGTAGTTATTAAACCTATCCCACTCTCTAGATACCCCTTAGCACGTAAAGGAATATTATTTGCGGGTCCAGCCATGGAAAAGAGTTTAGACACTAGGATAAAATAAGGAACACATACATTATAAAGAAATCACATTAGGATTCTCTTTTTAAGCTGTTCCTTCAAACACTAGTGCTTAGGAAATCTATTGGAGGCAGAAGCAGTCAAGGGTAGCCTAGGGTTAGGGTTAGGCTTAGGGTTAGGCTTAGGGTATGGCTTAGGGTACGGGTTCGGGGAGGGGTTCGGGTACGGCATAGGGTATGGGTTAGGGTTAGGGTTAGGGTTAGTGTTAGGGTTAGGGCTCGGTTTAGGGTACGGGTTAGGATTAGGGTACGTGTTAGGGTTAGGGTAGGTGTTAGGGTTAGGGTACGCGTTAGGGTTAGGGTAGTTATTAAACCTATCCCACTCTCTAGATACCCCTTAGCACGTAAAGGAATATTATTTGCGGGTCCAGCCATGGAGAAGAGTTTAGACACTAGGATAAAATAAGGAACACATACATTATAAAGAAATCACATTAGGATTCTCTTTTTAAGCTGTTCCTTCAAACACTAGTGCTTAGGAAATCTATTGGAGGCAGAAGCAGTCAAGGGTAGCCTAGGGTTAGGGTTAGGCTTAGGGTTAGGCTTAGGGTACGGCTTAGGTTTCGGGTACGGCGTAGGGTATGGGTTAGGGTTAGGGTTAGGGTTAGTGTTAGGGTTAGGGCTCGGTTTAGGGTACGGGTTAGGATTAGGGTACGTGTTAGGGTTAGGGTAGGGGTTAGGGTTAGGGTACGCGTTAGCGTTAGGGTAGTTATTAAACCTATCCCACTCTCTAGATACCCCTTAGCACGTAAAGGAATATTATTTGGGGGTCCAGCCATGGAGAAGAGTTTAGACACTAGGATAAAATAAGGAACACATACATTATAAAGAAATCACATTAGGATTCTCTTTTTAAGCTGTTCCTTACAACACTAGTGCTTAGGAAATCTATTGGAGGCAGAAGCAGTCAAGGGTAGCCTAGGGTTAGGGTTAGGCTTAGGGTTAGGCTTAGGGTACGGCTTAGGGTACGGGTTTGGGGAGGGGTTCGGGTACGGCGTAGGGTATGGGTTAGGGTTAGGGTTAGGGTTAGTGTTAGGGTTAGGGCTCGGTTTAGGGTACGGGTTAGGATTAGGGTACGTGTTAGGGTTAGGGTAGGTGTTAGGGTTAGGGTACGCGTTAGGGTTAGGGTAGTTATTAAACCTATCCCACTCTCTAGATACCCCTTAGCACGTAAAGGAATATTATTTGGGGGTCCAGCCATGGAGAAGAGTTTAGACACTAGGATAAAATAAGGAACACATACATTATAAAGAAATCACATTAGGATTCTCTTTTTAAGCTGTTCCTTCAAACACTAGTGCTTAGGAAATCTATTGGAGGCAGAAGCAGTCAAGGGTAGCCTAGGGTTAGGGTTAGGCTTAGGGTTAGGCTTAGGGTACGGCTTAGGGTACGGGTTCGGGGAGGGGTTCGGGTACGGCGTAGGGTATGGGTTAGGGTTAGGGTTAGGGTTAGTGTTAGGGTTAGGGCTCGGTTTAGGGTACGGGTTAGGATTAGGGTACGTGTTAGGGTTAGGGTAGGTGTTAGGGTTAGGGTACGCGTTAGGGTTAGGGTAGTTATTAAACCTATCCCACTCTCTAGATACCCCTTAGCACGTAAAGGAATATTATTTGGGGGTCCAGCCATGGAGAAGAGTTTAGACACTAGGATAAAATAAGGAACACATACATTATAAAGAAATCACATTAGGATTCTCTTTTTAAGCTGTTCCTTAAAACACTAGTGCTTAGGAAATCTATTGGAGGCAGAAGCAGTCAAGGGTAGCCTAGGGTTAGGGTTAGGCTTAGGGTTAGGGTTAGGGTACGGCTTAGGGTAGGGGTTCGGGGAGGGGTTCGGGTACGGCGTAGGGTATGGGTTAGGGTTAGGGTTAGGGTTAGTGTTAGGGTTAGGGCTCGGTTTAGGGTACGGGTTAGGATTAGGGTACGTGTTAGGGTTAGGGTAGGGGTTAGGGTTAGGGTACGCGTTACGGTTAGGGTAGTTATTAAACCTATCCCACTCTCTAGATACCCCTTAGCACGTAAAGGAATATTATTTGGGGGTCCAGCCATGGAGAAGAGTTTAGACACTAGGATAAGATAAGGAACACACCCATTATAAAGAAATCACATTAGGATTCTCTTTTTAAGCTGTTCCTTCAAACACTAGTGCTTAGGAAATCTATTGGAGGCAGAAGCAGTCAAGGGTAGCCTAGGGTTAGGGTTAGGCTTAGGGTTAGGCTTAGGGTACGGCTTAGGGTTCAGGTACGGCGTAGGGTATGGGTTAGGGTTAGGGTTAGGGTTAGTGTTAGGGTTAGGGCTCGGTTTAGGGTACGGGTTAGGATTAGGGTACGTGTTAGGGTTAGGGTAGGTGTTAGGGTTAGGGTACGCGTTAGGGTTAGGGTAGTTATTAAACCTATCCCACTCTCTAGATACCCCTTAGCACGTAAAGGAATATTATTTGCGGGTCCAGCCATGGAAAAGAGTTTAGACACTAGGATAAAATAAGGAACACATACATTATAAAGAAATCACATTAGGATTCTCTTTTTAAGCTGTTCCTTCAAACACTAGTGCTTAGGAAATCTATTGGAGGCAGAAGCAGTCAAGGGTAGCCTAGGGTTAGGGTTAGGCTTAGGGTTAGGCTTAGGGTATGGCTTAGGGTACGGGTTCGGGGAGGGGTTCGGGTACGGCATAGGGTATGGGTTAGGGTTAGGGTTAGGGTTAGTGTTAGGGTTAGGGCTCGGTTTAGGGTACGGGTTAGGATTAGGGTACGTGTTAGGGTTAGGGTAGGTGTTAGGGTTAGGGTACGCGTTAGGGTTAGGGTAGTTATTAAACCTATCCCACTCTCTAGATACCCCTTAGCACGTAAAGGAATATTATTTGCGGGTCCAGCCATGGAGAAGAGTTTAGACACTAGGATAAAATAAGGAACACATACATTATAAAGAAATCACATTAGGATTCTCTTTTTAAGCTGTTCCTTCAAACACTAGTGCTTAGGAAATCTATTGGAGGCAGAAGCAGTCAAGGGTAGCCTAGGGTTAGGGTTAGGCTTAGGGTTAGGCTTAGGGTACGGCTTAGGTTTCGGGTACGGCGTAGGGTATGGGTTAGGGTTAGGGTTAGGGTTAGTGTTAGGGTTAGGGCTCGGTTTAGGGTACGGGTTAGGATTAGGGTACGTGTTAGGGTTAGGGTAGGGGTTAGGGTTAGGGTACGCGTTAGGGTTAGGGTAGTTATTAAACCTATCCCACTCTCTAGATACCCCTTAGCACGTAAAGGAATATTATTTGGGGGTCCAGCCATGGAGAAGAGTTTAGACACTAGGATAAAATAAGGAACACATACATTATAAAGAAATCACATTAGGATTCTCTTTTTAAGCTGTTCCTTACAACACTAGTGCTTAGGAAATCTATTGGAGGCAGAAGCAGTCAAGGGTAGCCTAGGGTTAGGGTTAGGCTTAGGGTTAGGCTTAGGGTACGGCTTAGGGTACGGGTTTGGGGAGGGGTTCGGGTACGGCGTAGGGTATGGGTTAGGGTTAGGGTTAGGGTTAGTGTTAGGGTTAGGGCTCGGTTTAGGGTACGGGTTAGGATTAGGGTACGTGTTAGGGTTAGGGTAGGTGTTAGGGTTAGGGTACGCGTTAGGGTTAGGGTAGTTATTAAACCTATCCCACTCTCTAGATACCCCTTAGCACGTAAAGGAATATTATTTGGGGGTCCAGCCATGGAGAAGAGTTTAGACACTAGGATAAAATAAGGAACACATACATTATAAAGAAATCACATTAGGATTCTCTTTTTAAGCTGTTCCTTCAAACACTAGTGCTTAGGAAATCTATTGGAGGCAGAAGCAGTCAAGGGTAGCCTAGGGTTAGGGTTAGGCTTAGGGTTAGGCTTAGGGTACGGCTTAGGGTACGGGTTCGGGGAGGGGTTCGGGTACGGCGTAGGGTATGGGTTAGGGTTAGGGTTAGGGTTAGTGTTAGGGTTAGGGCTCGGTTTAGGGTACGGGTTAGGATTAGGGTACGTGTTAGGGTTAGGGTAGGTGTTAGGGTTAGGGTACGCGTTAGGGTTAGGGTAGTTATTAAACCTATCCCACTCTCTAGATACCCCTTAGCACGTAAAGGAATATTATTTGGGGGTCCAGCCATGGAGAAGAGTTTAGACACTAGGATAAAATAAGGAACACATACATTATAAAGAAATCACATTAGGATTCTCTTTTTAAGCTGTTCCTTAAAACACTAGTGCTTAGGAAATCTATTGGAGGCAGAAGCAGTCAAGGGTAGCCTAGGGTTAGGGTTAGGCTTAGGGTTAGGGTTAGGGTACGGCTTAGGGTAGGGGTTCGGGGAGGGGTTCGGGTACGGCGTAGGGTATGGGTTAGGGTTAGGGTTAGGGTTAGTGTTAGGGTTAGGGCTCGGTTTAGGGTACGGGTTAGGATTAGGGTACGTGTTAGGGTTAGGGTAGGGGTTAGGGTTAGGGTACGCGTTACGGTTAGGGTAGTTATTAAACCTATCCCACTCTCTAGATACCCCTTAGCACGTAAAGGAATATTATTTGGGGGTCCAGCCATGGAGAAGAGTTTAGACACTAGGATAAGATAAGGAACACACCCATTATAAAGAAATCACATTAGGATTCTCTTTTTAAGCTGTTCCTTCAAACACTAGTGCTTAGGAAATCTATTGGAGGCAGAAGCAGTCAAGGGTAGCCTAGGGTTAGGGTTAGGCTTAGGGTTAGGCTTAGGGTACGGCTTAGGGTTCGGGTACGGCGTAGGGTATGGGTTAGGGTTAGGGTTAGGGTTAGTGTTAGGGTTAGGGCTCGGTTTAGGGTACGGGTTAGGATTAGGGTACGTGTTAGGGTTAGGGTAGGGGTTAGGGTTAGGGTACGCGTTAGGGTTAGGGTAGTTATTAAACCTATCCCACTCTCTAGATACCCCTTAGCACGTAAAGGAATATTATTTGGGGGTCCAGCCATGGAGAAGAGTTTAGACACTAGGATAAAATAAGGAACACATACATTATAAAGAAATCACATTAGGATTCTCTTTTTAAGCTGTTCCTTACAACACTAGTGCTTAGGAAATCTATTGGAGGCAGAAGCAGTCAAGGGTAGCCTAGGGTTAGGGTTAGGCTTAGGGTTAGGCTTAGGGTACGGCTTAGGGTACGGGTTTGGGGAGGGGTTCGGGTACGGCGTAGGGTATGGGTTAGGGTTAGGGTTAGGGTTAGTGTTAGGGTTAGGGCTCGGTTTAGGGTACGGGTTAGGATTAGGGTACGTGTTAGGGTTAGGGTACGCGTTAGTGTTAGGGTAGTTATTAAACCTATCCCACTCTCTAGATACCCCTTAGCACGTAAAGGAATATTATTTGGGGGTCCAGCCATGGAGAAGAGTTTAGACACTAGGATAAAATAAGGAACACATACATTATAAAGAAATCACATTAGGATTCTCTTTTTAAGCTGTTCCTTCAAACACTAGTGCTTAGGAAATCTATTGGAGGCAGAAGCAGTCAAGGGTAGCCTAGGGTTAGGGTTAGGCTTAGGGTTAGGCTTAGGGTACGGCTTAGGGTACGGGTTCGGGGAGGGGTTCGGGTACGGCGTAGGGTATGGGTTAGGGTTAGGGTTAGGGTTAGGGTTAGGGTTAGGGCTCGGTTTAGGGTACGGGTTAGGATTAGGGTACGTGTTAGGGTTAGGGTAGGTGTTAGGGTTAGGGTACGCGTTAGGGTTAGGGTAGTTATTAAACCTATCCCACTCTCTAGATACCCCTTAGCACGTAAAGGAATATTATTTGGGGGTCCAGCCATGGAGAAGAGTTTAGACACTAGGATAAAATAAGGAACACATACATTATAAAGAAATCACATTAGGATTCTCTTTTTAAGCTGTTCCTTAAAACACTAGTGCTTAGGAAATCTATTGGAGGCAGAAGCAGTCAAGGGTAGCCTAGGGTTAGGGTTAGGCTTAGGGTTAGGGTTAGGGTACGGCTTAGGGTAGGGGTTCGGGGAGGGTTTCGGGTACGGCGTAGGGTATGGGTTAGGGTTAGGGTTAGGGTTAGTGTTAGGGTTAGGGCTCGGTTTAGGGTACGGGTTAGGATTAGGGTACGTGTTAGGGTTAGGGTAGGTGTTAGGGTTAGGGTACGCGTTAGGGTTAGGGTAGTTATTAAACCTATCCCACTCTCTAGATACCCCTTAGCACGTAAAGGAATATTATTTGGGGGTCCAGCCATGGAGAAGAGTTTAGACACTAGGATAAGATAAGGAACACACCCATTATAAAGAAATCACATTAGGATTCTCTTTTTAAGCTGTTCCTTCAAACACTAGTGCTTAGGAAATCTATTGGAGGCAGAAGCAGTCAAGGGTAGCCTAGGGTTAGGCTTAGGGTTAGGCTTAGGGTACGGCTTAGGGTACGGCTTAGGGTTCGGGTACGGCGTAGGGTATGGGTTAGGGTTAGGGTTAGGGTTAGTGTTAGGGTTAGGGCTCGGTTTAGGGTACGGGTTAGGATTAGGGTACGTGTTAGGGTTAGGGTAGGTGTTAGGGTTAGGGTACGCGTTAGGGTTAGGGTAGTTATTAAACCTATCCCACTCTCTAGATACCCCTTAGCACGTAAAGGAATATTATTTGGGGGTCCAGCCATGGAGAAGAGTTTAGACACTAGGATAAGATAAGGAACACATACATTATAAAGAAATCACATTAGGATTCTCTTTTTAAGCTGTTCCTTCAAACACTAGTGCTTAGGAAATCTATTGGAGGCAGAAGCAGTCAAGGGTAGCCTAGGGTTAGGGTTAGGCTTAGGGTTAGGCTTAGGGTATGGCTTAGGGTACGGGTTCGGGGAGGGGTTCGGGTACGGCATAGGGTATGGGTTAGGGTTAGGTTTAGGGTTAGTGTTAGGGTTAGGGCTCGGTTTAGGGTACGGGTTAGGATTAGGGTACGTGTTAGGGTTAGGGTAGGTGTTAGGGTTAGGGTACGCGTTAGGGTTAGGGTAGTTATTAAACCTATCCCACTCTCTAGATACCCCTTAGCACGTAAAGGAATATTATTTGCGGGTCCAGCCATGGAAAAGAGTTTAGACACTAGGATAAAATAAGGAACACATACATTATAAAGAAATCACATTAGGATTCTCTTTTTAAGCTGTTCCTTAAAACACTAGTGCTTAGGAAATCTATTGGAGGCAGAAGCAGTCAAGGGTAGCCTAGGGTTAGGGTTAGGCTTAGGGTTAGGCTTAGGGTACGGCTTAGGGTTCGGGTACGGCGTAGGGTATGGGTTAGGGTTAGGGTTAGGGTTAGTGTTAGGGTTAGGGCTCGGTTTAGGGTACGGGTTAGGATTAGGGTACGTGTTAGGGTTAGGGTAGGTGTTAGGGTTAGGGTACGCGTTAGGGTTAGGGTAGTTATTAAACCTATCCCACTCTCTAGATACCCCTTAGCACGTAAAGGAATATTATTTGGGGGTCCAGCCATGGAGAAGAGTTTAGACACTAGGATAAGATAAGGAACACATACATTATAAAGAAATCACATTAGGATTCTCTTTTTAAGCTGTTCCTTCAAACACTAGTGCTTAGGAAATCTATTGGAGGCAGAAGCAGTCAAGGGTAGCCTAGGGTTAGGGTTAGGCTTAGGGTACGGCTTAGGGTACGGGTTCGGGGAGGGGTTCGGGTACGGCATAGGGTATGGGTTAGGGTTAGGGTTAGGGTTAGTGTTAGGGTTAGGGCTCGGTTTAGGGTACGGGTTAGGATTAGGGTACGTGTTAGGGTTAGGGTAGGTGTTAGGGTTAGGGTACGCGTTAGGGTTAGGGTAGTTATTAAACCTATCCCACTCTCTAGATACCCCTTAGCACGTAAAGGAATATTATTTGCGGGTCCAGCCATGGAGAAGAGTTTAGACACTAGGATAAAATAAGGAACACATACATTATAAAGAAATCACATTAGGATTCTCTTTTTAAGCTGTTCCTTACAACACTAGTGCTTAGGAAATCTATTGGAGGCAGAAGCAGTCAAGGGTAGCCTAGGGTTAGGGTTAGGCTTAGGGTTAGGCTTAGGGTACGGCTTAGGGTTCGGGTACGGCGTAGGGTATGGGTTAGGGTTAGGGTTAGGGTTAGTGTTAGGGTTAGGGCTCGGTTTAGGGTACGGGTTAGGATTAGGGTACGTGTTAGGGTTAGGGTAGGTGTTAGGGTTAGGGTACGCGTTAGGGTTAGGGTAGTTATTAAACCTATCCCACTCTCTAGATACCCCTTAGCACGTAAAGGAATATTATTTGGGGGTCCAGCCATGGAGAAGAGTTTAGACACTAGGATAAAATAAGGAACACATACATTATAAAGAAATCACATTAGGATTCTCTTTTTAAGCTGTTCCTTCAAACACTAGTGCTTAGGAAATCTATTGGAGGCAGAAGCAGTCAAGGGTAGCCTAGGGTTAGGGTTAGGCTTAGGGTTAGGGTTAGGGTACGGCTTAGGGTAGGGGTTCGGGGAGGGGTTCGGGTACGGCGTAGGGTATGGGTTAGGGTTAGGGTTAGGGTTAGTGTTAGGGTTAGGGCTCGGTTTAGGGTACGGGTTAGGATTAGGGTACGTGTTAGGGTTAGGGTAGGGGTTAGGGTTAGGGTACGCGTTAGGGTTAGGGTAGTTATTAAACCTATCCCACTCTCTAGATACCCCTTAGCACGTAAAGGAATATTATTTGGGGGTGCAGCCATGGAGAAGAGTTTAGACACTAGGATAAGATAAGGAACACACCCATTATAAAGAAATCACATTAGGATTCTCTTTTTAAGCTGTTCCTTACAACACTAGTGCTTAGGAAATCTATTGAAGGCAGAAGCAGTCAAGGGTAGCCTAGGGTTAGGGTTAGGCTTAGGGTTAGGCTTAAGGTACGGCTTAGGGTACGGGTTTGGGGAGGGGTTCGGGTACGGCGTAGGGTATGGGTTAGGGTTAGGGTTAGGGTTAGTGTTAGGGTTTGGGCTCGGTTTAGGGTACGGGTTAGGATTAGGGTACGTGTTAGGGTTAGGGTAGGGGTTAGGGTTAGGGTACGCGTTAGGGTTAGGGTAGTTATTAAACCTATCCCACTCTCTAGATACCCCTTAGCACGTAAAGGAATATTATTTGGGGGTCCAGCCATGGAGAAGAGTTTAGACACTAGGATAAAATAAGGAACACATACATTATAAAGAAATCACATTAGGATTCTCTTTTTAAGCTGTTCCTTAAAACACTAGTGCTTAGGAAATCTATTGGAGGCAGAAGCAGTCAAGGGTAGCCTAGGGTTAGGGTTAGGCTTAGGGTTAGGGTTAGGGTACGGCTTAGGGTAGGGGTTCGGGGAGGGGTTCGGGTACGGCGTAGGGTATGGGTTAGGGTTAGGGTTAGGGTTAGTGTTAGGGTTAGGGCTCGGTTTAGGGTACGGGTTAGGATTAGGGTACGTGTTAGGGTTAGTGTAGGGGTTAGGGTTAGGGTACGCGTTAGGGTTAGGGTAGTTATTAAACCTATCCCACTCTCTAGATACCCCTTAGCACGTAAAGGAATATTATTTGGGGGTGCAGCCATGGAGAAGAGTTTAGACACTAGGATAAGATAAGGAACACACCCATTATAAAGAAATCACATTAGGATTCTCTTTTTAAGCTGTTCCTTACAACACTAGTGCTTAGGAAATCTATTGGAGGCAGAAGCAGTCAAGGGTAGCCTAGGGTTAGGGTTAGGCTTAGGGTTAGGCTTAAGGTACGGCTTAGGGTACGGGTTTGGGGAGGGGTTCGGGTACGGCGTAGGGTATGGGTTAGGGTTAGGGTTAGGCTTAGGGTTAGGGTTAGGGCTCGGTTTAGGGTACGGGTTAGGATTAGGGTACGTGTTAGGGTTAGGGTAGGGGTTAGGGTTAGGGTACGCGTTAGGGTTAGGGTAGTTATTAAACCTATCCCACTCTCTAGGTACCCCTTAGCACGTAAAGGAATATTATTTGGGGGTCCAGCCATGGAGAAGAGTTTAGACACTAGGATAAAATAAGGAACACATACATTATAAAGAAATCACATTAGGATTCTCTTTTTAAGCTGTTCCTTAAAACACTAGTGCTTAGGAAATCTATTGGAGGCAGAAGCAGTCAAGGGTAGCCTAGGGTTAGGGTTAGGCTTAGGGTTAGGGTTAGGGTACGGCTTAGGGTAGGGGTTCGGGGAGGGGTTCGGGTACGGCGTAGGGTATGGGTTAGGGTTAGGGTTAGGGTTAGTGTTAGGGTTAGGGCTCGGTTTAGGGTACGGGTTAGGATTAGGGTACGTGTTAGGGTTAGGGTAGGGGTTAGGGTTAGGGTACGCGTTAGGGTTAGGGTAGTTATTAAACCTATCCCACTCTCTAGATAACCCTTAGCACGTAAAGGAATATTATTTGGGGGTCCAGCCATGGAGAAGAGTTTAGACACTAGGATAAGATAAGGAACACACCCATTATAAAGAAATCACATTAGGATTCTCTTTTTAAGCTGTTCCTTCAAACACTAGTGCTTAGGAAATCTATTGGAGGCAGAAGCAGTGAAGGGTAGCCTAGGGTTAGGGTTAGGCTTAGGGTTAGGCTTAGGGTACGGCTTAGGGTTCGGGTACGGCGTAGGGTATGGGTTAGGGTTAGGGTTAGGGTTAGTGTTAGGGTTAGGGCTCGGTTTAGGGTACGGGTTAGGATTAGGGTACGTGTTAGGGTTAGGTTAGGTGTTAGGGTTAGGGTACGCGTTAGGGTTAGGGTAGTTATTAAACCTATCCCACTCTCTAGATACCCCTTAGCACGTAAAGGAATATTATTTGGGGGTCCAGCCATGGAGAAGAGTTTAGACACTAGGATAAGATAAGGAACACATACATTATAAAGAAATCACATTAGGATTCTCTTTTTAAGCTGTTCCTTCAAACACTAGTGCTTAGGAAATCTATTGGAGGCAGAAGCAGTCAAGGGTAGCCTAGGGTTAGGGTTAGGCTTAGGGTTAGGCTTAGGGTATGGCTTAGGGTAAGGGTTCGGGGAGGGGTTCGGGTACGGCATAGGGTATGGGTTAGGGTTAGGGTTAGGGTTAGTGTTAGGGTTAGGGCTCGGTTTAGGGTACGGGTTAGGATTAGGGTACGTGTTAGGGTTAGGATAGGGGTTAGGGTTAGGGTACGCGTTAGGGTTAGGGTAGTTATTAAACCTATCCCACTCTCTAGATACCCCTTAGCACGTAAAGGAATATTATTTGGGGGTCCAGCCATGGAGAAGAGTTTAGACACTAGGATAAGATAAGGAACACACCCATTATAAAGAAATCACATTAGGATTCTCTTTTTAAGCTGTTCCTTCAAACACTAGTGCTTAGGAAATCTATTGGAGGCAGAAGCAGTCAAGGGTAGCCTAGGGTTAGGGTTAGGCTTAGGGTTAGGCTTAGGGTACGGCTTAGGGTTCAGGTACGGCGTAGGGTATGGGTTAGGGTTAGGGTTAGGGTTAGTGTTAGGGTTAGGGCTCGGTTTAGGGTACGGGTTAGGATTAGGGTACGTGTTAGGGTTAGGGTAGGTGTTAGGGTTAGGGTACGCGTTAGGGTTAGGGTAGTTATTAAACCTATCCCACTCTCTAGATACCCCTTAGCACGTAAAGGAATATTATTTGCGGGTCCAGCCATGGAAAAGAGTTTAGACACTAGGATAAAATAAGGAACACATACATTATAAAGAAATCACATTAGGATTCTCTTTTTAAGCTGTTCCTTCAAACACTAGTGCTTAGGAAATCTATTGGAGGCAGAAGCAGTCAAGGGTAGCCTAGGGTTAGGGTTAGGCTTAGGGTTAGGCTTAGGGTATGGCTTAGGGTACGGGTTCGGGGAGGGGTTCGGGTACGGCATAGGGTATGGGTTAGGGTTAGGGTTAGGGTTAGTGTTAGGGTTAGGGCTCGGTTTAGGCTACGGGTTAGGATTAGGGTACGTGTTAGGGTTAGGGTAGGTGTTAGGGTTAGGGTACGCGTTAGGGTTAGGGTAGTTATTAAACCTATCCCACTCTCTAGATACCCCTTAGCACGTAAAGGAATATTATTTGCGGGTCCAGCCATGGAGAAGAGTTTAGACACTAGGATAAAATAAGGAACACATACATTATAAAGAAATCACATTAGGATTCTCTTTTTAAGCTGTTCCTTCAAACACTAGTGCTTAGGAAATCTATTGGAGGCAGAAGCAGTCAAGGGTAGCCTAGGGTTAGGGTTAGGCTTAGGGTTAGGCTTAGGGTACGGCTTAGGGTTCGGGTACGGCGTAGGGTATGGGTTAGGGTTAGGGTTAGGGTTAGTGTTAGGGTTAGGGCTCGGTTTAGGGTACGGGTTAGGATTAGGGTACGTGTTAGGGTTAGGGTAGGGGTTAGGGTTAGGGTACGCGTTAGGGTTAGGGTAGTTATTAAACCTATCCCACTCTCTAGATACCCCTTAGCACGTAAAGGAATATTATTTGGGGGTCCAGCCATGGAGAAGAGTTTAGACACTAGGATAAAATAAGGAACACATACATTATAAAGAAATCACATTAGGATTCTCTTTTTAAGCTGTTCCTTACAACACTAGTGCTTAGGAAATCTATTGCAGGCAGAAGCAGTCAAGGGTAGCCTAGGGTTAGGGTTAGGCTTAGGGTTAGGCTTAGGGTACGGCTTAGGGTACGGGTTTGGGGAGGGGTTCGGGTACGGCGTAGGGTATGGGTTAGGGTTAGGGTTAGGGTTAGGGTTAGGGTTAGGGCTCGGTTTAGGGTACGGGTTAGGATTAGGGTACGTGTTAGGGTTAGGGTAGGTGTTAGGGTTAGGGTACGCGTTAGGGTTAGGGTAGTTATTAAACCTATCCCACTCTCTAGATACCCCTTAGCACGTAAAGGAATATTATTTGGGGGTCCAGCCATGGAGAAGAGTTTAGACACTAGGATAAAATAAGGAACACATACATTATAAAGAAATCACATTAGGATTCTCTTTTTAAGCTGTTCCTTAAAACACTAGTGCTTAGGAAATCTATTGGAGGCAGAAGCAGTCAAGGGTAGCCTAGGGTTAGGGTTAGGCTTAGGGTTAGGGTTAGGGTACGGCTTAGGGTAGGGGTTCGGGGAGGGTTTCGGGTACGGCGTAGGGTATGGGTTAGGGTTAGGGTTAGGGTTAGTGTTAGGGTTAGGGCTCGGTTTAGGGTACGGGTTAGGATTAGGGTACGTGTTAGGGTTAGGGTAGGTGTTAGGGTTAGGGTACGCGTTAGGGTTAGGGTAGTTATTAAACCTATCCCACTCTCTAGATACCCCTTAGCACGTAAAGGAATATTATTTGGGGGTCCAGCCATGGAGAAGAGTTTAGACACTAGGATAAGATAAGGAACACACCCATTATAAAGAAATCACATTAGGATTCTCTTTTTAAGCTGTTCCTTCAAACACTAGTGCTTAGGAAATCTATTGGAGGCAGAAGCAGTCAAGGGTAGCCTAGGGTTAGGCTTAGGGTTAGGCTTAGGGTACGGCTTAGGGTACGGCTTAGGGTTCGGGTACGGCGTAGGGTATGGGTTAGGGTTAGGGTTAGGGTTAGTGTTAGGGTTAGGGCTCGGTTTAGGGTACGGGTTAGGATTAGGGTACGTGTTAGGGTTAGGGTAGGTGTTAGGGTTAGGGTACGCGTTAGGGTTAGGGTAGTTATTAAACCTATCCCACTCTCTAGATACCCCTTAGCACGTAAAGGAATATTATTTGGGGGTCCAGCCATGGAGAAGAGTTTAGACACTAGGATAAGATAAGGAACACATACATTATAAAGAAATCACATTAGGATTCTCTTTTTAAGCTGTTCCTTCAAACACTAGTGCTTAGGAAATCTATTGGAGGCAGAAGCAGTCAAGGGTAGCCTAGGGTTAGGGTTAGGCTTAGGGTTAGGCTTAGGGTATGGCTTAGGGTACGGGTTCGGGGAGGGGTTCGGGTACGGCATAGGGTATGGGTTAGGGTTAGGTTTAGGGTTAGTGTTAGGGTTAGGGCTCGGTTTAGGGTACGGGTTAGGATTAGGGTACGTGTTAGGGTTAGGGTAGGTGTTAGGGTTAGGGTACGCGTTAGGGTTAGGGTAGTTATTAAACCTATCCCACTCTCTAGATACCCCTTAGCACGTAAAGGAATATTATTTGCGGGTCCAGCCATGGAAAAGAGTTTAGACACTAGGATAAAATAAGGAACACATACATTATAAAGAAATCACATTAGGATTCTCTTTTTAAGCTGTTCCTTAAAACACTAGTGCTTAGGAAATCTATTGGAGGCAGAAGCAGTCAAGGGTAGCCTAGGGTTAGGGTTAGGCTTAGGGTTAGGCTTAGGGTACGGCTTAGGGTTCGGGTACGGCGTAGGGTATGGGTTAGGGTTAGGGTTAGGGTTAGTGTTAGGGTTAGGGCTCGGTTTAGGGTACGGGTTAGGATTAGGGTACGTGTTAGGGTTAGGGTAGGTGTTAGGGTTAGGGTACGCGTTAGGGTTAGGGTAGTTATTAAACCTATCCCACTCTCTAGATACCCCTTAGCACGTAAAGGAATATTATTTGGGGGTCCAGCCATGGAGAAGAGTTTAGACACTAGGATAAGATAAGGAACACATACATTATAAAGAAATCACATTAGGATTCTCTTTTTAAGCTGTTCCTTCAAACACTAGTGCTTAGGAAATCTATTGGAGGCAGAAGCAGTCAAGGGTAGCCTAGGGTTAGGGTTAGGCTTAGGGTACGGCTTAGGGTACGGGTTCGGGGAGGGGTTCGGGTACGGCATAGGGTATGGGTTAGGGTTAGGGTTAGGGTTAGTGTTAGGGTTAGGGCTCGGTTTAGGGTACGGGTTAGGATTAGGGTACGTGTTAGGGTTAGGGTAGGTGTTAGGGTTAGGGTACGCGTTAGGGTTAGGGTATTTATTAAACCTATCCCACTCTCTAGATACCCCTTAGCACGTAAAGGAATATTATTTGCGGGTCCAGCCATGGAGAAGAGTTTAGACACTAGGATAAAATAAGGAACACATACATTATAAAGAAATCACATTAGGATTCTCTTTTTAAGCTGTTCCTTACAACACTAGTGCTTAGGAAATCTATTGGAGGCAGAAGCAGTCAAGGGTAGCCTAGGGTTAGGGTTAGGCTTAGGGTTAGGCTTAGGGTACGGCTTAGGGTTCGGGTACGGCGTAGGGTATGGGTTAGGGTTAGGGTTAGGGTTAGTGTTAGGGTTAGGGCTCGGTTTAGGGTACGGGTTAGGATTAGGGTACGTGTTAGGGTTAGGGTAGGTGTTAGGGTTAGGGTACGCGTTAGGGTTAGGGTAGTTATTAAACCTATCCCACTCTCTAGATACCCCTTAGCACGTAAAGGAATATTATTTGGGGGTCCAGCCATGGAGAAGAGTTTAGACACTAGGATAAAATAAGGAACACATACATTATAAAGAAATCACATTAGGATTCTCTTTTTAAGCTGTTCCTTCAAACACTAGTGCTTAGGAAATCTATTGGAGGCAGAAGCAGTCAAGGGTAGCCTAGGGTTAGGGTTAGGCTTAGGGTTAGGGTTAGGGTACGGCTTAGGGTAGGGGTTCGGGGAGGGGTTCGGGTACGGCGTAGGGTATGGGTTAGGGTTAGGGTTAGGGTTAGTGTTAGGGTTAGGGCTCGGTTTAGGGTACGGGTTAGGATTAGGGTACGTGTTAGGGTTAGGGTAGGGGTTAGGGTTAGGGTACGCGTTAGGGTTAGGGTAGTTATTAAACCTATCCCACTCTCTAGATACCCCTTAGCACGTAAAGGAATATTATTTGGGGGTGCAGCCATGGAGAAGAGTTTAGACACTAGGATAAGATAAGGAACACACCCATTATAAAGAAATCACATTAGGATTCTCTTTTTAAGCTGTTCCTTACAACACTAGTGCTTAGGAAATCTATTGAAGGCAGAAGCAGTCAAGGGTAGCCTAGGGTTAGGGTTAGGCTTAGGGTTAGGCTTAAGGTACGGCTTAGGGTACGGGTTTGGGGAGGGGTTCGGGTACGGCGTAGGGTATGGGTTAGGGTTAGGGTTAGGGTTAGTGTTAGGGTTTGGGCTCGGTTTAGGGTACGGGTTAGGATTAGGGTACGTGTTAGGGTTAGGGTAGGGGTTAGGGTTAGGGTACGCGTTAGGGTTAGGGTAGTTATTAAACCTATCCCACTCTCTAGATACCCCTTAGCACGTAAAGGAATATTATTTGGGGGTCCAGCCATGGAGAAGAGTTTAGACACTAGGATAAAATAAGGAACACATACATTATAAAGAAATCACATTAGGATTCTCTTTTTAAGCTGTTCCTTAAAACACTAGTGCTTAGGAAATCTATTGGAGGCAGAAGCAGTCAAGGGTAGCCTAGGGTTAGGGTTAGGCTTAGGGTTAGGGTTAGGGTACGGCTTAGGGTAGGGGTTCGGGGAGGGGTTCGGGTACGGCGTAGGGTATGGGTTAGGGTTAGGGTTAGGGTTAGTGTTAGGGTTAGGGCTCGGTTTAGGGTACGGGTTAGGATTAGGGTACGTGTTAGGGTTAGTGTAGGGGTTAGGGTTAGGGTACGCGTTAGGGTTAGGGTAGTTATTAAACCTATCCCACTCTCTAGATACCCCTTAGCACGTAAAGGAATATTATTTGGGGGTGCAGCCATGGAGAAGAGTTTAGACACTAGGATAAGATAAGGAACACACCCATTATAAAGAAATCACATTAGGATTCTCTTTTTAAGCTGTTCCTTACAACACTAGTGCTTAGGAAATCTATTGGAGGCAGAAGCAGTCAAGGGTAGCCTAGGGTTAGGGTTAGGCTTAGGGTTAGGCTTAAGGTACGGCTTAGGGTACGGGTTTGGGGAGGGGTTCGGGTACGGCGTAGGGTATGGGTTAGGGTTAGGGTTAGGCTTAGGGTTAGGGTTAGGGCTCGGTTTAGGGTACGGGTTAGGATTAGGGTACGTGTTAGGGTTAGGGTAGGGGTTAGGGTTAGGGTACGCGTTAGGGTTAGGGTAGTTATTAAACCTATCCCACTCTCTAGGTACCCCTTAGCACGTAAAGGAATATTATTTGGGGGTCCAGCCATGGAGAAGAGTTTAGACACTAGGATAAAATAAGGAACACATACATTATAAAGAAATCACATTAGGATTCTCTTTTTAAGCTGTTCCTTAAAACACTAGTGCTTAGGAAATCTATTGGAGGCAGAAGCAGTCAAGGGTAGCCTAGGGTTAGGGTTAGGCTTAGGGTTAGGGTTAGGGTACGGCTTAGGGTAGGGGTTCGGGGAGGGGTTCGGGTACGGCGTAGGGTATGGGTTAGGGTTAGGGTTAGGGTTAGTGTTAGGGTTAGGGCTCGGTTTAGGGTACGGGTTAGGATTAGGGTACGTGTTAGGGTTAGGGTAGGGGTTAGGGTTAGGGTACGCGTTAGGGTTAGGGTAGTTATTAAACCTATCCCACTCTCTAGATAACCCTTAGCACGTAAAGGAATATTATTTGGGGGTCCAGCCATGGAGAAGAGTTTAGACACTAGGATAAGATAAGGAACACACCCATTATAAAGAAATCACATTAGGATTCTCTTTTTAAGCTGTTCCTTCAAACACTAGTGCTTAGGAAATCTATTGGAGGCAGAAGCAGTGAAGGGTAGCCTAGGGTTAGGGTTAGGCTTAGGGTTAGGCTTAGGGTACGGCTTAGGGTTCGGGTACGGCGTAGGGTATGGGTTAGGGTTAGGGTTAGGGTTAGTGTTAGGGTTAGGGCTCGGTTTAGGGTACGGGTTAGGATTAGGGTACGTGTTAGGGTTAGGTTAGGTGTTAGGGTTAGGGTACGCGTTAGGGTTAGGGTAGTTATTAAACCTATCCCACTCTCTAGATACCCCTTAGCACGTAAAGGAATATTATTTGGGGGTCCAGCCATGGAGAAGAGTTTAGACACTAGGATAAGATAAGGAACACATACATTATAAAGAAATCACATTAGGATTCTCTTTTTAAGCTGTTCCTTCAAACACTAGTGCTTAGGAAATCTATTGGAGGCAGAAGCAGTCAAGGGTAGCCTAGGGTTAGGGTTAGGCTTAGGGTTAGGCTTAGGGTATGGCTTAGGGTAAGGGTTCGGGGAGGGGTTCGGGTACGGCATAGGGTATGGGTTAGGGTTAGGGTTAGGGTTAGTGTTAGGGTTAGGGCTCGGTTTAGGGTACGGGTTAGGATTAGGGTACGTGTTAGGGTTAGGATAGGGGTTAGGGTTAGGGTACGCGTTAGGGTTAGGGTAGTTATTAAACCTATCCCACTCTCTAGATACCCCTTAGCACGTAAAGGAATATTATTTGGGGGTCCAGCCATGGAGAAGAGTTTAGACACTAGGATAAGATAAGGAACACACCCATTATAAAGAAATCACATTAGGATTCTCTTTTTAAGCTGTTCCTTCAAACACTAGTGCTTAGGAAATCTATTGGAGGCAGAAGCAGTCAAGGGTAGCCTAGGGTTAGGGTTAGGCTTAGGGTTAGGCTTAGGGTACGGCTTAGGGTTCAGGTACGGCGTAGGGTATGGGTTAGGGTTAGGGTTAGGGTTAGTGTTAGGGTTAGGGCTCGGTTTAGGGTACGGGTTAAGGATTAGGGTACGTGTTAGGGTTAGGGTAGGTGTTAGGGTTAGGGGTACGCGTTAGGTGTTAGGGTAGTTATTAAACCTATCCCACTCTCTAGATACCCCTTAGCACGTAAAGGAATATTATTTGCGGGGTCCAGCCATGGAAAAGAGTTTAGACACTAGGATAAAATAAGGAACACATACATTATAAAGAAATCACATTAGGATTCTCTTTTTAAGCTGTTCCTTCAAACACTAGTGCTTAGGGAAATCTATTGGAGGCAGAAGCAGTCAAGGGTAGCCTAGGGTTAGGGTTAGGCTTAGGGTTAGGCTTAGGGTATGGCTTAGGGTACGGGTTCGGGGAGGGGTTCGGGTACGGCATAGGGTATGGGTTAGGGTTAGGGTTAGGGTTAGTGTTAGGGGTTAGGGCTCGGTTTAGGGTACGGGTTAGGATTAGGGTACGTGTTAGGGTTAGGGTAGGGGTTAGGGTTAGGGTACGCGTTAGGGTTAGGGTAGTTATTAAACCTATCCCACTCTCTAGATACCCCTTAGCACGTAAAGGAATATTATTTGGGGGTCCAGCCATGGAGAAGAGTTTAGACACTAGGATAAAATAAGGAACACATACATTATAAAGAAATCACATTAGGATTCTCTTTTTAAGCTGTTCCTTACAACACTAGTGCTTAGGAAATCTATTGCAGGCAGAAGCAGTCAAGGGTAGCCTAGGGTTAGGGTTAGGCTTAGGGTTAGGCTTAGGGTACGGCTTAGGGTACGGGTTTGGGGAGGGGTTCGGGTACGGCGTAGGGGTATGGGTTAGGGTTAGGGTTAGGGTTAGTGTTAGGGTTAGGGCTCGGTTTAGGGTACGGGTTAGGATTAGGGTACGTGTTAGGGGTTAGGGTAGGGGTTAGGGTTAGGGTACGCGTTAGGGTTAGGGGTAGTTATTAAACCTATCCCACTCTCTAGATACCCCTTAGCACGTAAAGGAATATTATTTGGGGGTCCAGCCATGGAGGAAGAGTTTAGACACTAGGATAAGATATGGAACGCACCCATTATAAAGAAATCACATTAGGATTCTCTTTTTAAGCTGTTCCTTCAAACACTAGTGCTTAGGAAATCTATTGGAGGCAGAAGCAGTCAAGGGTAGCCTAGGGTTAGGGTTAGGCTTAGGGTTAGGCTTAGGGTACGGTTTAGGGTTCGGGTTTATGGCGTAGGGTATGGGTTAGGGTTAGGGTTAGTGTTAGGGTTAGGGCTCGGTTTAGGGTACGGGTTAGGATTAGGGGTACGTGTTAGGGGTTAGGGTAGGTGTTAGGGTTAGAGGGTACGCGTTAGGGTTAGGGTAGTTATTAAACCTATCCCACTCTCTAGATACCCCTTAGCACGTAAAGGAATATTATTTGGGGGTCCAGCCATGGAGAAGAGTTTAGACACTAGGATAAGATAAGGAACACATACATTATAAAGAAATCACATTAGGATTCTCTTTTTAAGCTGTTCCTTCAAACACTAGTGCTTAGGAAATCTATTGGAGGCAGAAGCAGTCAAGGGTAGCCTAGGGTTAGGGTTAGGCTTAGGGTTAGGCTTAGGGTACGGCCTTAGGGTACGGGTTCGGGGAGGGGTTCGGGTACGGCATAGGGTATGGGTTAGGGTTAGGGTTAGGGTTAGTGTTAGGGTTAGGGCTCGGTTTAGGGTACGGGTTAGGATTAGGGTACGTGTTAGGGTTAGGGTAGGTGTTAGGGTTAGGGTACGCGTTAGGGTTAGGGTAGGTTATTAAACCTATCCCACTCTCTAGATACCCCTTAGCACGTAAAGGAATATTATTTGCGGGTCCAGCCCATGGGAGAAGAGTTTAGACACTAGGATAAAAGAAGGAACACATACATTATAAAGAAATCACATTAGGATTCTCTTTTTAAGCTGTTCCTTACAACACTAGTGCTTAGGAAATCTATTGGAGGCAGAAGCAGTCAAGGGTAGCCTAGGGTTAGGGTTAGGCTTAGGGTTAGGCTTAGGGTACGGCTTAGGGTTCGGGTACGGCGTAGGGTATGGGTTAGGGTTAGGGTTAGGGTTAGTGTTAGGGTTAGGGCTCGGTTTAGGGTACGGGTTAGGATTAGGTTACGTGTTAGGGTTAGGGTAGGGGTTAGGGTTAGGGTACGCGTTAGGGTTAGGGTAGTTATTAAAACCTATCCCACTCTCTAGATACCCCTTAGCACGTAAAGGAATATTATTTGGGGGTCCAGCCATGGAGAAGAGTTTAGACACTAGGATAAAAATAAGGAACACATACATTATAAAGAAATCACATTAGGATTCTCTTTTTTAAGTTGTTCCTTAAAACACTAGTGCTTAGGAAATCTATTGGAGGCAGAAGCAGTCAAGGGTAAGCCTAGGGTTAGGGTTAGGCTTAGGGTTAGGGTTAGGGTACGGCTTAGGGTAGGGGTTCGGGGAGGGGTTCGGGTACGGCGTAGGGTATGGGTTAGGGTTAGGGTTAGGGTTAGTGTTAGGGTTAGGGCTCGGTTTAGGGTACGGGTTAGGATTAGGGTACGTGTTAGGGTTAGGGTAGGGGTTAGGGTTAGGGTACGCGTTAGGGTTAGGGTAGTTATTAAACCTATCCCACTCTCTAGATACCCCTTAGCACGTAAAGGAATATTATTTGGGGGTGCAGCCATGGAGAAGAGTTTAGACACTAGGATAAGATAAGGAACACACCCATTATAAAGAAATCACATTAGGATTCTCTTTTTAAGCTGTTCCTTACAACACTAGTGCTTAGGAAATCTATTGGAGGCAGAAGCAGTCAAGGGTAGCCTAGGGTTAGGGGTTAGGCTTAGGGTTAGGCTTAAGGTACGGCTTAGGGTACGGGTTTGGGGAGGGGTTAGGGTACGGCGTAGGGTATGAGGGTTAGGGTTAGGGTTAGGGTTAGTGTTAGGGTTTGGGCTCGGTTTAGGGTACGGGTTAGGATTAGGGTACGTGTTAGGGTTAGGGTAGGGGTTAGGGTTAGGGTACGCGTTAGGGTTAGGGTAGTTATTAAACCTATCCCACTCTCTAGATACCCCTTAGCACGTAAAGGAATATTATTTGGGGGTCCAGCCATGGAGAAGAGTTTAGACACTAGGATAAAATAAGGAACACATACATTATAAAGAAATCACATTAGGATTCTCTTTTTAAGCTGTTCCTTAAAACACTAGTGCTTAGGAAATCTATTGGAGGCAGAAGCAGTCAAGGGTAGCCTAGGGTTAGGGTTAGGCTTAGGGTTAGGGTTAGGGTACGGCTTAGGGTAGGGGTTCGGGGAGGGGTTCGGGTACGGCGTAGGGTATGGGTTAGGGTTAGGGTTAGGGTTAGTGTTAGGGTTAGGGCTCGGTTTAGGGTACGGGTTAGGATTAGGGTACGTGTTAGGGTTAGGGTAGGGGTTAGGGTTAGGGTACGCGTTAGGGTTAGGGTAGTTATTAACCTATCCCACTCTCTAGATACCCCTTAGCACGTAAAGGAATATTATTTGGGGGGTGCAGCCATGGAGAAGAGTTTAGACACTAGGATAAGATAAGGAACACACCCATTATAAAGAAATCACATTAGGATTCTCTTTTTAAGCTGTTCCTTACAACACTACTGCTTAGGAAATCTATTGGAGGCAGAAGCAGTCAAGGGTAGCCCTAGGGTTAGGGTTAGGCTTAGGGTTAGGCTTAAGGTACGGCTTAGGGTACGGGTTTGGGGAGGGGTTCGGGTACGGCGTTAGGGTATGGGTTAGGGTTAGGGTTAGGCTTAGGGTTAGGGTTAGGGCTCGGTTTAGGGTACGGGTTAGGATTAGGGTACGTGTTAGGGTTAGGGTAGGGGTTAGGGTTAGGGTACGCGTTAGGGTTAGGGTAGTTATTAAACCTATCCCACTCTCTAGATACCCCTTAGCACGTAAAGGAATATTATTTGGGGGTCCAGCCATGGAGAAGAGTTTAGACACTAGGATAAGATAAGGAACACACCCATTATAAAGAAATCACATTAGGATTCTCTTTTTAAGCTGTTCCTTCAAACACTAGTGCTTAGGAAATCTATTGGAGGCAGAAGCAGTCAAGGGTAGCCCTAGGGTTAGGCTTAGGGTTAGGCTTTAGGGTACGGCTTAGGGTACGGCTTAGGGTTCGGGTACGGCGTAGGGTATGGGTTAGGGGTTAGGGTTAGTGTTAGGGTTAGGGCTCGGTTTAGGGTACGGGTTAGGGATTAGGGTACGTGTTAGGGTTAGGGTAGGTGTTAGGGTTAGGGTACGCGTTAGGGTTAGGGTAGTTATTAAACCTATCCCACTCTCTAGATACCCCTTAGCACGTAAAGGAATATTATTTGGGGGTCCAGCCATGGAGAAGAGTTTAGACACTAGGATAAGATAAGGAACACATACATTATAAAGAAATCACATTAGGATTCTCTTTTAAGCTGTTCCTTCAAACACTAGTGCTTAGGAAATCTATTGGAGGCAGAAGCAGTCAAGGGTAGCCTAGGGTTAGGGTTAGGCTTAGGGTTTAGGCTTAGGGTATGGCTTAGGGTACGGGTTCGGGGAGGGGTTCGGGTACGGCATTAGGGTATGGGTTAGGGTTAGGTTTAGGGTTAGTGTTAGGGTTAGGGCTCGGTTTAGGGTACGGGTTAGGATTAGGGGTACGTGTTAGGGTTAGGGTAGGTGTTAGGGTTAGGGTACGCGTTAGGGTTAGGGTAGTTATTAAACCTATCCCACTCTCTAGATACCCCTTAGCACGTAAAGGAATATTATTTGCGGGTCCAGCAGCCATGGAAAAGAGTTTAGACACTAGGATAAAATAAGGAACACATACATTATAAAGAAATCACATTAGGATTCTCTTTTTAAGCTGTTCCTTAAAACACTAGTGCTTAGGAAATCTATTGGAGGCAGAATCAGTCAAGGGTAGCCTAGGGTTAGGGTTAGGCTTAGGGTTAGGCTTAGGGTACGGCTTAGGGTTCGGGTACGGCGTAGGGTATGGGTTAGGGTTAGGGTTAGGGTTAGTGTTAGGGTTAGGGCTCGGTTTAGGGTACGGGTTAGGATTAGGGTACGTGTTAGGGTTAGGGTAGGGGTTAGGGTTAGGGTACGCGTTAGGGTTAGGGTAGTTATTAAAACCTATCCCACTCTCTAGATACCCCTTAGCACGTAAAGGAATATTATTTGGGGGTCCAGCCATGGAGAAGAGTTTAGACACTAGGATAAAATAAGGAACACATACATTATAAAGAAATCACATTAGGATTCTCTTTTTAAGCTGTTCCTTACAACACTAGTGCTTAGGAAATCTATTGGAGGCAGAAGCAGTCAAGGGTAGGCCTAGGGTTAGGGTTAGGCTTGAGGGTTAGGCTTAGGGTACGGCTTAGGGTACGGGTTTGGGGAGGGGTTCGGGTACGGCGTAGGGTATTGGTTAGGGTTAGGGTTAGGGTTAGTGTTAGGGTTAGGGCTCGGTTTAGGGTACGGGTTAGGATTAGGGTACGTGTTAGGGTTAGGGTAGGGGTTAGGGTTAGGGTACGCGTTAGGGTTAGGGTAGTTATTAAACCTATCCCACTCTCTAGATACCCCTTAGCACGTAAAGGAATATTATTTGGGGGTCCAGCCATGGAGAAGAGTTTAGACACTAGGATAAAATAAGGAACACATACATTATAAAGAAATCACATTAGGATTCTCTTTTTAAGCTGTTCCTTCAAACACTAGTGCTTAGGAAATGTATTGGAGGCAGAAGCAGTCAAGGGTAGCCTAGGGTTAGGGTTAGGCTTAGGGTTAGGCTTAGGGTACGGCTTAGGGTACGGGTTCGGGGAGGGGTTCGGGTACGGCGTAGGGTATGGGTTAGGGTTAGGGTTAGGGTTAGTGTTAGGGTTAGGGCTCGGTTTAGGGTACGGGTTAGGATTAGGGTACGTGTTAGGGTTAGGGTAGGGGTTAGGGTTAGGGTACGCGTTAGGGTTAGGGTAGTTATTAAACCTATCCCACTCTCTAGATACCCCTTAGCACGTAAAGGAATATTATTTGGGGGTCCAGCCATGGAGAAGAGTTTAGACACTAGGATAAGATATGGAACACACCCATTATAAAGAAATCACATTAGGATTCTCTTTTTAAGCTGTTCCTTCAAACACTAGTGCTTAGGAAATCTATTGGAGGCAGAAGCAGTCAAGGGTAAGCCTAGGGTTAGGGTTAGGCTTAGGGTTAGGCTTAGGGTACGGTTTAGGGTTCGGGTATGGCGTAGGGTATGGGTTAGGGTTAGGGTTAGTGTTAGGGTTAGGGCTCGGTTTAGGGTACGGGTTAGGATTAGGGTACGTGTTAGGGTTAGGGTAGGTGTTAGGGTTAGGGTACGCGTTAGGGTTAGGGTAGTTATTAAACCTATCCCACTCTCTAGATACCCCTTAGCACGTAAAGGAATATTATTTGGGGGTCCAGCCATGGAGAAGAGTTTAGACACTAGGATAAGATAAGGAACACATACATTATAAAGAGAAATCACATTAGGATTCTCTTTTTAAGCTGTTCCTTCAAACACTAGTGCTTAGGAAATCTATTGGAGGCAGAAGCAGTCAAGGGGTAGCCTAGGGTTAGGGTTAGGCTTAGGTTAGGCTTAGGGTACGGCTTAGGGTACGGGTACGGGGAGGGGTTCGGGTACGGCATAGGGTATGGGTTAGGGTTAGGGTTAGGGTTAGTGTTAGGGTTAGGGCTCGGTTTAGGGTAGCGGTTAGGATTAGGGTACGTGTTAGGGTTAGGGTAGGTGTTAGGGTTAGGGTACGCGTTAGGGTTAGGGTAGTTATTAAACCTATCCCACTCTCTAGATACCCCTTAGCACGTAAAGGAATATTATTTGCGGGTCCAGCCATGGAGAAGAGTTAGACACTAGGATAAAATAAGGAACACATACATTATAAAGAAATCACATTAGGATTCTCTTTTTAAGCTGTTCCTTACAACACTAGTGCTTAGGAAATCTATTGGAGGCAGAAGCAGTCAAGGGTAGCCTAGGGTTAGGGTTAGGCTTAGGGTTAGGCTTAGGGTACGGCTTAGGGTAGGGTTCGGGAGGGGTTCGGGTACGGCGTAGGGTATGGGTTAGGGTTAGGGTTAGGGTTAGTGTTAGGGTTAGGGCTCGGTTTAGGGTACGGGTTAGGGATTAGGGTACGTGTTAGGGTTAGGGTAGGGGTTAGGGTTAGGGTACGCGTTAAGGTTAGGGTAGTTATTAAACCTATCCCACTCTCTAGATACCCTTAGCACGTAAAGGAATATTATTTGGGGGTGCAGCCATGGAGAAGAGTTTAGACACTAGGATAAGATAAGGAACACACCCATTATAAAGAAAATCACATTAGGATTCTCTTTTTAAGCTGTTCCTTACAACACTAGTGCTTAGGAAATCTATTGGAGGCAGAAGCAGTCAAGGGTAGCCTAGGGTTAGGGTTAGGCTTAGGGTTAGGCTTAAGGTACGGCTTAGGGTACGGGTTTGGGGAGGGGTTCGGGTACTAGGTAGTAGGGTATGGGTTAGGGTTAGGGTTAGGCTTAGGGTTAGGGTTAGGGCTCGGTTTAGGGTACGGGTTAGGATTAGGGTACGTGTTAGGGTTAGGGTAGGGGTTAGGGTTAGGGTACGCGTTAGGGTTAGGGTAGTTATTAAACCTATCCCACTCTCTAGATACCCCTTAGCACGTAAAGGAATATTATTTGGGGGTCCAGCCATGGAGAAGAGTTTAGACACTAGGATAAAATAAGGAACACATACATTATAAAAGAAATCACATTAGGATTCTCTTTTTAAGCTGTTCCTTAAAAACACTAGTGCTTAGGAAATCTATTGGAGGCAGAAGCAGTCAAGGGTAGGCCTAGGGTTAGGGTTAGGCTTAGGGTTAGGGTTAGGTACGGCTTAGGGTAGGGGTTCGGGGAGGGGTTCGGGTACGGCGTAGGGTATGGGTTAGGGTTAGGGTTAGGGTTAGTGTTAAGGTTAGGGCTCGGTTTAGGGTACGGGTTAGGATTAGGGTACGTGTTAGGGTTAGGGTAGGGGTTAGGGTTAGGGTACGCGTTAGGGTTAGGGTAGTTATTAAACCTATCCCACTCTCTAGATACCCCTTAGCACGTAAGGAATATTATTTGGGGGTCCAGCCATGGAGAAGAGTTTAGACACTAGGATAAGATAAGGAACACACTCCATTATAAAGAAATCACATTAGGATTCTCTTTTTAAGCTGTTCCTTCAAACACTAGTGCTTAGGAAATCTATTGGAGGCAGAAGCAGTCAAGGGTAGCCTAGGGTTAGGGTTAGGCTTAGGGTTAGGCTTAGGGTACGGCTTAGGGTTCGGGTACGGCGTAGGGTATGGGTTAGGGTTAGGGTTAGGGTTAGTGTTAGGGTTAGGGCTCGGTTTAGGGTACGGGTTAGGGATTAGGGTACGTGTTAGGGTTAGGGTAGGTGTTAGGGTTAGGGTACGCGTTAGGGTTAGGGTAGTTATTAAACCTATCCCACTCTCTAGATACCCCTTAGCACGTAAAGGAATATTATTTGGGGGTCCAGCCATGGAGAAGAGTTTAGACACTAGGATAAGATAAGGAACACATACATTATAAAGAAATCACATTAGGATTCTCTTTTTAAGCTGTTCCTTCAAACACTAGTGCTTAGGAAATCTATTGGAGGCAGAAGCAGTCAAGGGTAGCCTAGGGTTAGGGTTAGGCTTAGGGTTAGGCTTAGGGTATGGCTTAGGGTAAGGGTTCGGGGAGGGGGTTCGGGTACGGCATAGGGTATGGGTTAGGGTTAGGGTTAGGGTTAGTGTTAGGGTTAGGGCTCGGTTTAGGGTACGGGTTAGGATTAGGGTACGTGTTAGGGGTTAGGATAGGGGTTAGGGTTAGGGTACGCGTTAGGGTTAGGGTACTTATTAAACCTATCCCACTCTCTAGATACCCCTTAGCACGTAAAGGAATATTATTTGGGGGTCCAGCCATGGAGAAGAGTTTAGACACTAGGATAAGATAAGGAACACACCCATTATAAAGAAATCACATTAGGATTTCTCTTTTTAAGCTGTTCCTTAAAACACTAGTGCTTAGGAAATCTATTGGAGGCAGAAGCAGTCAAGGGTAGCCTAGGGTTAGGGTTAGGCTTAGGGTTAGGCTTAGGGTACGGCTTAGGGGTTCAGGTACGGCGTAGGGTATGGGTTAGGGTTAGGTTAGGGTTAGTGTTAGGGTTAGGGCTCGGTTTAGGGTACGGGTTAGGATTAGGGTACGTGTTAGGGTTAGGGGTAGGTGTTAGGGTTAGGGTACGCGTTAGGGTTAGGGTAGTTATTAAACCTATCCCACTCTCTAGATACCCCTTAGCACGTAAAGGAATATTATTTGCGGGTCCAGCCATGGAAAAGAGTTTAGACACTAGGATAAAATAAGGAACACATACATTATAAAGAAATCACATTAGGATTCTCTTTTTAAGCTGTTCCTTAAAACACTAGTGCTTAGGAAATCTATTGGAGGCAGAAGCAGTCAAGGGTAGCCTAGGTTAGGGTTAGGCTTAGGGTTAGGGTTAGGGTACGGCTTAGGGTAGGGGTTCGGGGAGGGGTTCGGGTACGGCGTAGGGTATGGGTTAGGGTTGGTAGGGTTAGGTCTAGTGTTAGGGTTAGGGCTCGGTTTAGGGTACGGGTTAGGATTAGGGTACGTGTTAGGGTTAGGGTAGGGGTTAGGGTTAGGGTACGCGTTAGGGTTAGGGTAGTTATTAAACCTATCCCACTCTCTAGATACCCCTTAGCACGTAAAGGAATATTATTTGGGGGTCCAGCCATGGAGAAGAGTTTAGACACTAGGATAAGATAAGGAACACACCCATTATAAAGAAATCACATTAGGATTCTCTTTTTAAGCTGTTCCTTCAAACACTAGTGCTTAGGAAATCTATTGGAGGCAGAAGCAGTCAAGGGTAGCCTAGGGTTAGGCTTAGGTTAGGCTTAGGGTACGGCTTAGGGTACGGCTTAGGGTTCGGGTACGGCGTAGGGTATGGGTTAGGGTTAGGGTTAGGGTTAGTGTTAGGGTTAGGGCTCGGTTTAGGGTACGGGTTAGGATTAGGGTACGTGTTAGGGTTAGGGTAGGTGTTAGGGTTAGGGTACGCGTTAGGGTTAGGGTAGTTATTAAACCTATCCACTCTCTAGATACCCCTTACCACGTAAAGGAATATTATTTGGGGGTCCAGCCATGGAGAAGAGTTTAGACACTAGGATAAGATAAGGAACACATACATTATAAAGAAATCACATTAGGATTCTCTTTTTAAGCTGTTCCTTCAAACACTAGTGCTTAGGAAATCTATTGGAGGCAGAAGCAGTCAAGGGTAGCCTAGGGTTAGGGTTAGGCTTAGGGTTAGGCTTAGGGTATGGCTTAGGGTACGGGTTCGGGGAGGGCGTTCGGGTATGGCATAGGGTATGGGTTAGGGTTAGGTTTAGGGTTAGTGTTTAGGGTTAGGGCTCGGTTTAGGGTACGGGTTAGGATTAGGGTACGTGTTAGGGTTAGGGTAGGTGTTAGGGTTAGGGTACGCGTTAGGGTTAGGGTAGTTATTAACCTATCCCACTCTCTAGATACCCCTTAGCACGTAAAGGAATATTATTTGCGGGTCCAGCCATGGAAAAGAGTTTAGAACACTAGGATAAATAAGGAACACATACATTATAAAGAAATCACATTAGGATTCTCTTTTTAAGCTGTTCCTTAAAACACTAGTGCTTAGGAAATCTATTGGAGGCAGAAGCAGTCAAGGGTAGCCTAGGGTTAGGGTTAGGCTTAGGGTTAGGCTTAAGGTACGGCTTAGGGTACGGGTTTGGGGAGGGGTTCTGGGTACGGCGTAGGGTATGGGTTAGGGTTAGGGTTAGGGTTAGTGTTAGGGTTAGGGCTCGGTTTAGGGTACGGGTTAGGATTAGGGTACGTGTTAGGGTTAGGGTAGGGGTTAGGGTTAGGGTACGCGTTAGGGTTAGGTAGTTATTAAACCTATCCCACTCTCTAGATACCCCTTAGCACGTAAAGGAATATTATTTGGGGGTCCAGCCATGGAGAAGAGTTTAGACACTAGGATAAAATAAGGAACACATACATTATAAAGAAATCACATTAGGATTCTCTTTTTAAGCTGTTCCTTAAAACACTAGTGCTTAGGAAATCTATTGGAGGCAGAAGCAGTCAAGGGTAGCCTAGGGTTAGGGTTAGGCTTAGGGTTAGGGTTAGGGTACGGCTTAGGGTAGGGGTTCGGGGAGGGGTTCGGGTACGGCGTAGGGTATGGGTTAGGGTTAGGGTTAGGGTTAGTGTTAGGGTTAGGGCTCGGTTTAGGGTACGGGTTAGGATTAGGGTACGTGTTAGGGTTAGGATAGGGGGTTAGGGTTAGGGTACGCGTTAGGGTTAGGGTAGTTATTAAACCTATCCCACTCTCTAGATACCCCTTAGCACGTAAAGGAATATTATTTGGGGGTCCAGCCATGGAGAAGAGTTTTAGACACTAGGATAAGATAAGGAACACACCCATTATAAAGAAATCACATTAGGATTCTCTTTTTAAGCTGTTCCTTCAAACACTAGTGCTTAGGAAATCTATTGGAGGCAGAAGCAGTCAAGGGTAGCCTAGGGTTAGGGTTAGGCTTAGGGTTAGGCTTAGGGTACGGCTTAGGGTTCAGGTACGGCGTAGGGTATGGGTTAGGGTTAGGGGTTAGGGTTAGTGTTAGGGTAGGGCTCGGTTTAGGGTACGGGTTAGGATTAGGGTACGTGTTAGGGTTAGGGTAGGTGTTAGGGTTAGGGTACGCGTTAGGGTTAGGGTAGTTATTAAACCTATCCCACTCTCTAGATACCCCTTAGCACGTAAAGGAATATTATTTGCGGGTCCAGCCATGGAAAAGAGTTTAGACACTAGGATAAAATGAGGAACACATACATTATAAAGAAATCACATTAGGATTCTCTTTTTTAAGCTGTTCCTTCAAACACTAGTGCTTAGGAAATCTATTGGAGGCAGAAGCAGTCAAGGGTAGCCTAGGGTTAGGGTTAGGCTTAGGGTTAGGCTTAGGGTATGGCTTAGGGTACGGGTTCGGGGAGGGGTTCGGGTACGGCATAGGGTATTGGGTTAGGGTTAGGGTTAGGTTAGTGTTAGGGTTAGGGCTCGGTTTAGGGTACGGGTTAGGATTAGGGTACGTGTTAGGGTTAGGGTAGGTGTTAGGGTTAGGGTACGCGTTAGGGTTAGGGTAGTTATTAAACCTATCCCACTCTCTAGATACCCCTTACCACGTAAAGGAATATTATTTGGGGGGGTCCAGCCATGGAGAAGAGTTTAGACACTAGGATAAGATAAGGAACACATACATTATAAAGAAATCACATTAGGATTCTCTTTTTAAGCTGTTCCTTCAAACACTAGTGCTTAGGAAATCTATTGGAGGCAGAAGCAGTCAAGGGTAGCCTAGGGTTAGGGTTAGGCTTAGGGTTAGGCTTAGGGTATGGCTTAGGGTACGGGTTCGGGGAGGGGTTCGGGTATGGCATAGGGTATGGGTTAGGGTTAGGTTTACGGTTAGTGTTTGGGTTAGGGCTCGGTTTAGGGTACGGGGTTAGGATTAGGGTACGTGTTAGGGTTTAGGGTAGGTGTTAGGGTTAGGGGTACGCGTTAGGGTTAGGGTAGTTATTAAACCTATCCCACTCTCTAGATACCCCTTAGCACGTAAAGGAATATTATTTGCGGGTCCAGCCATGGAAAAGAGTTTAGACACTAGGATAAAATAAGGAACACATACATTATAAAGAAATCACATTAGGATTCTCTTTTTAAGCTGTTCCTTAAAACACTAGTGCTTAGGAAATCTATTGGAGCAGAAGCAGTCAAGGGTAGCCTAGGGTTAGGGTTAGGCTTAGGGTTAGGCTTAAGGTACGGCTTAGGGTACGGGTTTGGGGAGGGGTTCGGGTACGGCGTAGGGTATGGGTTAGGGTTAGGGTTAGGGTTAGTGTTAGGGTTAGGGCTCGGTTTAGGGTACGGGTTAGGATTAGGGTACGTGTTAGGGTTAGGGTAGGGGGTTAGGGGTTAGGGTACGCGTTAGGGGTTAGGGGTAGTTATTAAACCTATCCCACTCTCTAGATACCCCTTAAGCACGTAAAGGAATATTATTTGGGGGTCCAGCCATGGAGAAGAGTTTAGACACTAGGATAAAATAAGGAACACATACATTATAAAGAAATCACTTTAGCGATTCTCTTTTAAGCTGTTCCTTAAAACACTAGTGCTTAGGAAATCTATTGGAGGCAGAAGCAGTCAAGGGTAGCCTAGGGTTAGGGTTAGGCTTAGGGTTAGGGTTAGGGTACGGCTTAGGGTAGGGGTTCGGGGAGGGGTTCGGGTACGGCGTAGGGTATGGGTTAGGGTTAGGGTTAGGGTTAGTGTTAGGGTTAGGGCTCGGTTTAGGGTACGGGTTAGGATTAGGGTACGTGTTAGGGTTAGGATAGGGGTTAGGGTTAGGGTACGCGTTAGGGTTAGGGTAGTTATTAAACCTATCCCACTCTCTAGATACCCCTTAGCACGTAAAGGAATATTATTTGGGGGTCCAGCCATGGAGAAGAGTTTAGACACTAGGATAAGATAAGGAACACACCCATTATAAAGAAATCACATTAGGATTCTCTTTTTAAGCTGTTCCTTCAAACACTAGTGCTTAGGAAATCTATTGGAGGCAGAAGCAGTCAAGGGTAGCCTAGGGTTAGGGTTAGGCTTAGGGTTAGGCTTAGGGTACGGCTTAGGGTTCAGGTACGGCGTAGGTATGGGTTAGGGTTAGGGTTAGGGTTAGTGTTAGGGTTAGGGCTCGGTTTAGGGTACGGGTTAGGATTAGGGTACGTGTTAGGGTTAGGGTAGGTGTTAGGGTTAGGGTACGCGTTAGGGTTAGGGTAGTTATTAAACTATCCCACTCTCTAGATACCCCTTAGCACGTAAAGGAATATTATTTGCGGGTCCAGCCATGGAAAAGAGTTTAGACACTAGGATAAATAAGGAACACATACATTATAAAGAAATCACATTAGGATTCTCTTTTTAAGCTGTTCCTTCAAACACTAGTGCTTAGGAAAATCTATTGGAGGCAGAAGCAGTCAAGGGTAGCCTAGGGTTAGGGTTAGGCTTAGGGTTAGGCTTAGGGTATGGCTTAGGGTACGGGTTCGGGGAGGGGTTCGGGTACGGCATAGGGTATGGGTTAGGGTTAGGGTTAGGGTTAGTGTTAGGGTTAGGCTCGGTTTAGGGTACGGGTTAGGATTAGGGTACGTGTTAGGGTTAGGGTAGGTGTTAGGGTTAGGGTACGCGTTAGGGTTAGGGTAGTTATTAACCTATCCCACTCTCTAGATACCCCTTAGCACGTAAAGGAATATTATTTGCGGGTCCAGCCATGGAGAAGAGTTTAGACACTAGGATAAAATAAGGAACACATACATTATAAAGAAATCACATTAGGATTCTCTTTTTAAGCTGTTCCTTCAAACACTAGTGCTTAGGAAATCTATTGGAGGCAGAAGCAGTCAAGGGTAGCCTAGGGTTAGGGTTAGGCTTAGGGTTAGGCTTAGGGTACGGCCTTAGGTTTTCGGGTACCGCGTAGGGTATGGGGTTAGGGTTAGGGTTAGGGTTAGTGTTAGGGTTAGGGCTCGGTTTAGGGTACGGGTTAGGATTAGGGTACGTGTTAGGGGTTAGGGTAGGGGTTAGGGTTAGGGTACGCGTTAGGGTTAGGGTAGTTATTAAACCTATCCCACTCTCTAGATACCCCTTAGCACGTTAAAGGAATATTATTTGGGGGTCCAGCCATGGAGAAGAGTTTAGACACTAGGATAAAATAAGGAACACATACATTATAAAGAAATCACATTAGGATTCTCTTTTTAGCTGTTCCTTACAACACTAGTGCTTAGGAAATCTATTGGAGGCAGAAGCAGTCAAGGGTAGCCTAGGGTTAGGGTTAGGCTTAGGGTTAGGCTTAGGGTACGGCTTAGGGTACGGGTTTGGGGAGGGGTTCGGGTACGGCGTAGGGTATGGGTTAGGGTTAGGGTTAGGGTTAGTGTTAGGGTTAGGGCTCGGTTTAGGGTACGGGTTAGGATTAGGGTACGTGTTAGGGTTAGGGTAAGGTGTTAGGGTTAGGGTACGCGTTAGGGTTAGGGTAGTTATTAAACCTATCCCACTCTCTAGATACTCCTTAGCACGTAAAGGAATATTATTTGGGGGTCCAGCCATGGAGAAGAGTTTAGACACTAGGATAAAATAAGGAACACATACATTATAAAGAAATCACATTAGGATTCTCTTTTTAAGCTGTTCCTTCAAACACTAGTGCTTAGGAAATCTATTGGAGCAGAAGCAGTCAAGGGTAGCCTAGGGTTAGGGTTAGGCTTAGGGTTAGGCTTAGGGTACGGCTTAGGGTACGGGTTCGGGGAGGGGTTCGGGTACGGCGTAGGGTATGGGTTAGGGTTAGGGTTAGGGTTAGTGTTAGGGTTAGGGCTCGGTTTAGGGTACGGGTTAGGATTAGGGTACGTGTTAGGGTTAGGGTAGGTGTTAGGGTTAGGGTACGCGTTAGGGTTAGGGTAGTTATTAAACCTATCCCACTCTTTCTAGATACCCCTTAGCACGGTAAAGGAATATTATTTGGGGGTCCAGCCATGGAGAAGAGTTTAGACACTAGGATAAAATAAGGAACACATACATTATAAAGAAATCACATTAGGATTCTCTTTTTAAGCTGTTCTCCTTAAAACACTAGTGCTTAGGAAATCTATTGGAGGCAGAAGCAGTCAAGGGTAGCCTAGGGTTAGGGTTAGGCTTAGGGTTAGGGTTAGGGTACGGCTTAGGGTAGGGGTTCGGGGAGGGGTTCGGGTACGGCGTAGGGTATGGGTTAGGGGTTAGGGTTAGGGTTAGTGTTAGGGTTAGGGGCTCGGTTTAGGGTACGGGTTAGGATTAGGGTACGTGTTAGGGTTAGGGTAGGGGTTAGGGTTAGGGTACGCGTTACGGTTAGGGTAGTTATTAAACCTATCCCACTCTCTAGATACCCCTTAGCACGTAAAGGAATATTATTTGGGGGTCCAGCCATGGAGAAGAGTTTAGACACTAGGATAAGATAAGGAACACACCCCATTATAAAGAAATCACATTAGGATTCTCTTTTTAAGCTGTTCCTTCAAACACTAGTGCTTAGGAAATCTATTGGAGGCAGAAGCAGTCAAGGGTAGCCTAGGGTTAGGGTTAGGCTTAGGGTTAGGCTTAGGGTACGGCTTAGGGTTCGGGTACGGCGTAGGGTATGGATTAGGGTTAGGGTTAGGGTTAGTGTTAGGGTTAGGGCTCGGTTTAGGGTACGGGTTAGGATTAGGGTACGTGTTAGGGTTAGGGTAGGGGTTAGGGTATAGGGTACGCGTTAGGGTTAGGGTAGTTATTAAACCTATCCCACTCTCTAGATACCCCTTAGCACGTAAAGGAATATTATTTGGGGGTCCCAGCCATGGAGAAGAGTTTAGACACTAGGATAAAATAAGGAACACATACATTATAAAGAAATCACATTAGGATTCTCTTTTTAAGCTGTTCCTTACAACACTAGTGCTTAGGAAATCTATTGGAGGCAGAAGCAGTCAAGGGTAGCCTAGGGTTAGGGTTAGGCTTAGGGTTAGGCTTAGGGTACGGCTTAGGGTACGGGTTTGGGGAGGGGTTCGGGTACGGCGTAGGGTATGGGTTAGGGTTAGGGTTAGGGTTAGTGTTAGGGTTAGGGCTCGGTTTAGGGTACGGGTTAGGATTAGGGTACGTGTTAGGGTTAGGGTACGCGTTAGTGTTAGGGTAGTTATTAAACCTATCCCACTCTCTAGATACCCCTTAGCACGTAAAGGAATATTATTTGGGGGTCCAGCCATGGAGAAGAGTTTAGACACTAGGATAAAATAAGGAACACATACATTATAAAGAAATCACATTAGGATTCTCTTTTTAAGCTGTTCCTTCAAACACTAGTGCTTAGGAAATCTATTGGAGGCAGAAGCAGTCAAGGGTAGCCTAGGGTTAGGGTTAGGCTTAGGGTTAGGCTTAGGGTACGGCTTAGGGTACGGGTTCGGGGAGGGGTTCGGGTACGGCGTAGGGTATGGGTTAGA
>NW_026777827.1:0-91000 GCF_028023285.1 Balaenoptera ricei | reverse complement strand
AATCCTCTTCTTTGCCTTCCCTCAATATATTTGTGGACGAGAGTTATCATTTATAACTGTGAAGGTTTGTGAATTGCAGTGCCCTGAAGCTCCATTTTACAACTCGCTTTTTTGGGAGCTGGCCGCAAAAGCGCAGGATGTCTTCAGGCCCTGTTCTGGTTCCGGGGGGGAGGATGAACCTGGGGTTAATTCTTCTTCCTGATGGGAAAATAGAGTGACCTGTGCCTGTCCCAACACCAAGAGCTAGTCTCTCACTGGTTCCCGGTCTACCCGTTCATCCTCAGGACAAATTGCAACCTGTACGGAACAGGAGGTTAAAGGTGCTGATGCTCCAAGTAGGGAGATTGTTAGTAAAGCGGCTGGAATGGCGAACCCGGGCACAAGGAGAAGAGAAATGAGGTGCGTTTTAGAAACCTTTCCCCATCACATGGTGTACCATCTTTTTGTTTTCTCATGCATGTTTTCGATGTAGGAAGATGCCCTTGAACCTGGAGATTTGCGACCCATGCGATGGGTACCACGCAGTATTACTTTAAAGGGTCTGCGTTTGCTCACCCAACCTCACCAAAACTCTCAGCCCCAAGAGTGTCCACCCTTATGTCTCATCCAGCTGTGGGTCTAGATATGGTCAATCCAGGTTGCATCACAGCCCCTGAACGCATTGTGTAAGAATTTCTCTCTCTTTCACTGTCTTTGTTTCATGGGTTTGTAAAAGTAATTTATTTTTATAATGGGGTTTAGCTGCTTTTCACTGCTGTGTTTATGCCGCTTTACACCCACTTGACACACTAACAGAGAGATATCAATACATAGGTTTTAAGATTATTACTAGTCAGATATATTCTTGTGCGGTGAATAGGGCGTGTTGAGTCCAGTTCTCTGAGCAAGGAGTAGGTCTTGTCTATTACATATTGGGTTTATGGAACGGTATCTGAGCTAATTTGAAACCCTTGTTTTATGTATCACCCCACCTCACCTTTCCCGTTAAGCAGCCATAGTGTGTTTTCTGCATGTGTGACTCTGTTCTGTTTTGTAATTCAGTTCAAGTGTAACGGTTTTGACATTCCCTCTATAAGTGATACCTTATGAGAAGTGTCCTTTTCTGTGTGACTTATTTCACTTAGAATCGTCGTACCTAAATCCACTCATCATGCTGCTACTAGCCTTATGACATTGATTTCATGGCTGAGTGATATTCCATTGTACATAAGGACCACAACTTCTTTATCCATTTTTCTCTTTCCTGGGATATTGAAGGTGGAATGAAGTGGAGGTCCTTGTCAACAGAGCAGTCCTAAACTTTGGGGTGCTTGTGTCTTGCTGATTTTTCATTTTCCCAATTTATACCCCCATGAGTGGAAGTGCCCTATGCTCTCTAAGCTGTGTTTTTTAGATGTTTCAGGACACACCGTACACTTCTCCAGAGTGGCTGTTGGCAATTTACATCCCGCCCATCAGTGTAGCAAGGCTCCCATTTCTCCATGGCCTGTCCTGCATTTCTGGTTTTGAGACTTTTTTCAGCACGGCCCTTTTGACCGATGGGTAGCGAGTCTTCTTTGTAGCGCTGATTTGCCTTTCCAGGTTGCTTGGTTGGCCAAAAAGGGCGTATGCGTTTTTTCCTGAATATATTCAGGAAAAAACGCATACGCCCTTTTTGGCCAAGGGCATCATTGTCAACGTTTTGCCGCTTTTCATGTGCTTTAAAGGCGATTCGAATCTACCTCCTGAAATCTGTTTCCTGCAATTCTGCCTTGATTTCAAATCCTCTTCTTTGCCTTCCCTCAATATATTTGTGGACGAGAGTTATCATTTATAACTCTGCAGGTTTGTGAATTGCAGTGCCCTGAAGCTCCATTTTACAACTCGCTTTTTTGGGAGCTGGCCGCAAAAGCGCAGGATGGCTTCAGGCCCTGTTCTGGTTCCAGGGGGGATGATGAGCCAGTGGTTAATTCTTCTTCCTGATGGGAAAATAGAGTCACCTGTGCCTGTCCCAACACCAAGAGCTAGTCTCTCACTGGTTCCCGGTCTACCCGTTCATCCTCAGGACAAATTGCAACCTGTACGGAACAGGAGGTTAAAGGTGCTGATGCTCCAAGTAGGGAGATTGTTAGTAAAGCGGCTGGAATGGCGAACCCGGGCACAAGGAGAAGAGAAATGAGGTGCGTTTTAGAAACCTTTCCCCATCACATGGTGTACCATCTTTTTGTTTTCTCATGCATGTTTTCGATGTAGGAAGATGCCCTTGAACCTGGAGATTTGCGACCCATGCGATGGGTACCACGCAGTATTACTTTAAAGGGTCTGCGTTTGCTCACCCAACCTCACCAAAACTCTCAGCCCCAAGAGTGTCCACCCTTATGTCTCATCCAGCTGTGGGTCTAGATATGGTCAATCCAGGTTGCATCACAGCCCCTGAACGCATTGTGTAAGAATTTCTCTCTCTTTCACTGTCTTTGTTTCATGGGTTTGTAAAAGTAATTTATTTTTATAATGGGGTTTAGCTGCTTTTCACTGCTGTGTTTATGCCGCTTTACACCCACTTGACACACTAACAGAGAGATATCAATACATAGGTTTTAAGATTATTACTAGTCAGATATATTCTTGTGCGGTGAATAGGGCGTGTTGAGTCCAGTTCTCTGAGCAAGGAGTAGGTCTTGTCTATTACATATTGGGTTTATGGAACGGTATCTGAGCTAATTTGAAACCCTTGTTTTATGTATCACCCCACCTCACCTTTCCCGTTAAGCAGCCATAGTGTGTTTTCTGCATGTGTGACTCTGTTCTGTTTTGTAATTCAGTTCAAGTGTAACGGTTTTGACATTCCCTCTATAAGTGATACCTTATGAGAAGTGTCCTTTTCTGTGTGACTTATTTCACTTAGAATCGTCGTACCTAAATCCACTCATCATGCTGCTACTAGCCTTATGACATTGATTTCATGGCTGAGTGATATTCCATTGTACATAAGGACCACAACTTCTTTATCCATTTTTCTCTTTCCTGGGATATTGAAGGTGGAATGAAGTGGAGGTCCTTGTCAACAGAGCAGTCCTAAACTTTGGGGTGCTTGTGTCTTGCTGATTTTTCATTTTCCCAATTTATACCCCCATGAGTGGAAGTGCCCTATGCTCTCTAAGCTGTGTTTTTTAGATGTTTCAGGACACACCGTACACTTCTCCAGAGTGGCTGTTGGCAATTTACATCCCGCCCATCAGTGTAGCAAGGCTCCCATTTCTCCATGGCCTGTCCTGCATTTCTGGTTTTGAGACTTTTTTCAGCACGGCCCTTTTGACCGATGGGTAGCGAGTCTTCTTTGTAGCGCTGATTTGCCTTTCCAGGTTGCTTGGTTGGCCAAAAAGGGCGTATGCGTTTTTTCCTGAATATATTCAGGAAAAAACGCATACGCCCTTTTTGGCCAAGGGCATCATTGTCAACGTTTTGCCGCTTTTCATGTGCTTTAAAGGCGATTCGAATCTACCTCCTGAAATCTGTTTCCTGCAATTCTGCCTTGATTTCAAATCCTCTTCTTTGCCTTCCCTCAATATATTTGTGGACGAGAGTTATCATTTATAACTCTGCAGGTTTGTGAATTGCAGTGCCCTGAAGCTCCATTTTACAACTCGCTTTTTTGGGAGCTGGCCGCAAAAGCGCAGGATGGCTTCAGGCCCTGTTCTGGTTCCAGGGGGGATGATGAGCCAGTGGTTAATTCTTCTTCCTGATGGGAAAATAGAGTCACCTGTGCCTGTCCCAACACCAAGAGCTAGTCTCTCACTGGTTCTCTGTCTACCCGTTCATCCTCAGGATAAATTGCAACCTGTACGGAACAGGAGGTTAAAGGTGCTGATGCTCCAAGTAGGGAGATTATTAGTAAAGCGGCTGGAATGGCGAACCCGGGCACAAGGAGAAGAGAAATGAAGTGCGTTTTAGAAACCTTTCCCCATCACATGGTGTACCATCTTTTTGTTTTCTCATGCATGTTTTCGATGTAGGAAGATGCCCTTGAACGTGGAGATTTGCGACCCATGCGATGGGTAACACGCAGTATTACTTTAAAGGGTCTGCGTTTGCTCACCCAACCTCACCAAACCTCTCAGCCCCAAGAGTGTCCACCCTTATGTCTCATCCAGCTGTGGGTCTAGATATGGTCAATCCAGGTTGCATCACAGCCCCTGAACGCATTGTGTAAGAATTTCGCTCTCTTTCACTGTCTTTGTTTCATGGGTTTTTCAAAGTAATTTATTTTTATAATGGGGTTTAGCTGCTTTTCACTGTTGTGTTTATGCCGCTTTACACCCACTTGACACACTAACAGAGAGATATCAATACATAGGTTTTAAGATTATTACTAGTCAGATATATTCTTGTGCGGTGAATAGGGCGTGTTGAGTCCAGTTCTCTGAGCAAGGAGTAGGTCTTGTCTATTACATATTGGGTTTATGGAACGGTATCTGAGCTAATTTGAAACCCTTGTTTTATGTATCACCCCACCTCACCTTTCCCGTTAAGCAGCCATAGTGTGTTTTCTGCATGTGTGACTCTGTTCTGTTTTGTAATTCAGTTCAAGTGTAACGGTTTTGACATTCCCTCTATAAGTGATACCTTATGAGAAGTGTCCTTTTCTGTGTGACTTATTTCACTTAGAATCGTCGTACCTAAATCCACTCATCATGCTGCTACTAGCCTTATGACATTGATTTCATGGCTGAGTGATATTCCATTGTACATAAGGACCACAACTTCTTTATCCATTTTTCTCTTTCCTGGGATATTGAAGGTGGAATGAAGTGGAGGTCCTTGTCAACAGAGCAGTCCTAAACTTTGGGGTGCTTGTGTCTTGCTGATTTTTCATTTTCCCAATTTATACCCCCATGAGTGGAAGTGCCCTATGCTCTCTAAGCTGTGTTTTTTAGATGTTTCAGGACACACCGTACACTTCTCCAGAGTGGCTGTTGGCAATTTACATCCCGCCCATCAGTGTAGCAAGGCTCCCATTTCTCCATGACCTGTCCTGCATTTCTGGTTTTGAGACTTTTTTCAGCACGGCCCTTTTGACCGATGGGTAGCGAGTCTTCTTTGTAGCGCTGATTTGCCTTTCCAGGTTGCTTGGTTGGCCAAAAAGGGCGTATGCGTTTTTTCCTGAATATATTCAGGAAAAAACGCATACGCCCTTTTTGGCCAAGGGCATCATTGTCAACGTTTTGCCGCTTTTCATGTGCTTTAAAGGCGATTCGAATCTACCTCCTGAAATCTGTTTCCTGCAATTCTGCCTTGATTTCAAATCCTCTTCTTTGCCTTCCCTCAATATATTTGTGGACGAGAGTTATCATTTATAACTCTGCAGGTTTGTGAATTGCAGTGCCCTGAAGCTCCATTTTACAACTCGCTTTTTTGGGAGCTGGCCGCAAAAGCGCAGGATGGCTTCAGGCCCTGTTCTGGTTCCAGGGGGGATGATGAGCCTGTGGTTAATTCTTCTTCCTGATGGGAAAATAGAGTGACCTGTGCCTGTCCCAACACCAAGAGCTAGTCTCTCACTGGTTCTCCGTCTACCCGTTCATCCTCAGGATAAATTGCAACCTGTACGGAACAGGAGGTTAAAGGTGCTGATGCTCCAAGTAGGGAGATTATTAGTAAAGCGGCTGGAATGGCGAACCCGGGCACAAGGAGAAGAGAAATGAGGTGCGTTTTAGAAACCTTTCCCCATCACATGGTGTACCATCTTTTTGTTTTCTCATGCATGTTTTCGATGTAGGAAGATGCCCTTGAACCTGGAGATTTGCGACCCATGCGATGGGTACCACGCAGTATTACTTTAAAGGGTCTGCGTTTGCTCACCCAACCTCACCAAACCTCTCAGCCCCAAGAGTGTCCACCCTTATGTCTCATCCAGCTGTGGGTCTAGATATGGTCAATCCAGGTTGCATCACAGCCCCTGAACGCATTGTGTAAGAATTTCGCTCTCTTTCACTGTCTTTGTTTCATGGGTTTTTCAAAGTAATTTATTTTTATAATGGGGTTTAGCTGCTTTTCACTGCTGTGTTTATGCCGCTTTACACCCACTTGACACACTAACAGAGAGATATCAATACATAGGTTTTAAGATTATTACTAGTCAGATATATTCTTGTGCAGTGAATAGGGCGTGTTGAGTCCAGTTCTCTGAGCAAGGAGTAGGTCTTGTCTATTACATATTGGGTTTATGGAACGGTATCTGAGCTAATTTGAAACCCTTGTTTTATGTATCACCCCACCTCACCTTTCCCGTTAAGCAGCCATAGTGTGTTTTCTGCATGTGTGACTCTGTTCTGTTTTGTAATTCAGTTCAAGTGTAACGGTTTTGACATTCCCTCTATAAGTGATACCTTATGAGAAGTGTCCTTTTCTGTGTGACTTATTTCACTTAGAATCGTCGTACCTAAATCCACTCATCATGCTGCTACTAGCCTTATGACATTGATTTCATGGCTGAGTGATATTCCATTGTACATAACGACCACAACTTCTTTATCCATTTTTCTCTTTCCTAGGATATTGAAGGTGGAATGAAGTGGAGGTCCTTGTCAACAGAGCAGCCCTAAACTTTGGGGTGCTTGTGTCTTGCTGATTTTTCATTTTCCCAATTTATACCCCCATGAGTGGAAGTGCCCTATGCTCTCTAAGCTGTGTTTTTTAGATGTTTCAGGACACACCGTACACTTCTCCAGAGTGGCTGTTGGCAATTTACATCCCGCCCATCAGTGTAGCAAGGCTCCCATTTCTCCATGGCCTGTCCTGCATTTCTGGTTTTGAGACTTTTTTCAGCATGGCCCTTTTGACCGATGGGTAGCGAGTCTTCTTTGTAGCGCTGATTTGCCTTTCCAGGTTGCTTGGTTGGCCAAAAAGGGCGTATGCGTTTTTTCCTGAATATATTCAGGAAAAAACGCATACGCCCTTTTTGGCCAAGGGCATCATTGTCAACGTTTTGCCGCTTTTCATGTGCTTTAAAGGCGATTCGAATCTACCTCCTGAAATCTGTTTCCTGCAATTCTGCCTTGATTTCAAATCCTCTTCTTTGCCTTCCCTCAATATATTTGTGGACGAGAGTTATCATTTATAACTCTGCAGGTTTGTGAATTGCAGTGCCCTGAAGCTCCATTTTACAACTCGCTTTTTTGGGAGCTGGCCGCAAAAGCGCAGGATGGCTTCAGGCCCTGTTCTGGTTCCAGGGGGGATGATGAGCCTGTGGTTAATTCTTCTTCCTGATGGGAAAATAGAGTGACCTGTGCCTGTCCCAACACCAAGAGCTAGTCTCTCACTGGTTCTCCATCTACCCGTTCATCCTCAGGATAAATTGCAACCTGTACGGAACAGGAGGTTAAAGGTGCTGATGCTCCAAGTAGGGAGATTATTAGTAAAGCGGCTGGAATGGCGAACCCGGGCACAAGGAGAAGAGAAATGAGGTGCGTTTTAGAAACCTTTCCCCATCACATGGTGTACCATCGTTTTGTTTTCTCATGCATGTTTTCGATGTAGGAAGATGCCCTTGAACCTGGAGATTTGCGACCCATGCGATGGGTACCACGCAGTATTACTTTAAAGGGTCTGCGTTTGCTCACCCAACCTCACCAAACCTCTCAGCCCCAAGAGTGTCCACCCTTATGTCTCATCCAGCTGTGGGTCTAGATATGGTCAATCCAGGTTGCATCACAGCCCCTGAACGCATTGTGTAAGAATTTCGCTCTCTTTCACTGTCTTTGTTTCATGGGTTTTTCAAAGTAATTTATTTTTATAATGGGGTTTAGCTGCTTTTCACTGCTGTGTTTATGCCGCTTTACACCCACTTGACACACTAACAGAGAGATATCAATACATAGGTTTTAAGATTATTACTAGTCAGATATATTCTTGTGCGGTGAATAGGGCGTGTTGAGTCCAGTTCTCTGAGCAAGGAGTAGGTCTTGTCTATTACATATTGGGTTTATGGAACGGTATCTGAGCTAATTTGAAACCCTTGTTTTATGTATCACCCCACCTCACCTTTCCCGTTAAGCAGCCATAGTGTGTTTTCTGCATGTGTGACTCTGTTCTGTTTTGTAATTCAGTTCAAGTGTAACGGTTTTGACATTCCCTCTATAAGTGATACCTTATGAGAAGTGTCCTTTTCTGTGTGACTTATTTCACTTAGAATCGTCGTACCTAAATCCACTCATCATGCTGCTACTAGCCTTATGACATTGATTTCATGGCTGAGTGATATTCCATTGTACATAAGGACCACAACTTCTTTATCCATTTTTCTCTTTCCTAGGATATTGAAGGTGGAATGAACTGGAGGTCCTTGTCAACAGAGCAGCCCTAAACTTTGGGGTGCTTGTGTCTTGCTGATTTTTCATTTTCCCAATTTATACCCCCATGAGTGGAAGTGCCCTATGCTCTCTAAGCTGTGTTTTTTAGATGTTTCAGGACACACCGTACACTTCTCCAGAGTGGCTGTTGGCAATTTACATCCCGCCCATCAGTGTAGCAAGGCTCCCATTTCTCCATGGCCTGTCCTGCATTTCTGGTTTTGAGACTTTTTTCAGCATGGCCCTTTTGACCGATGGGTAGCGAGTCTTCTTTGTAGCGCTGATTTGCCTTTCCAGGTTGCTTGGTTGGCCAAAAAGGGCGTATGCGTTTTTTCCTGAATATATTCAGGAAAAAACGCATACGCCCTTTTTGGCCAAGGGCATCATTGTCAACGTTTTGCCGCTTTTCATGTGCTTTAAAGGCGATTCGAATCTACCTCCTGAAATCTGTTTCCTGCAATTCTGCCTTGATTTCAAATCCTCTTCTTTGCCTTCCCTCAATATATTTGTGGACGAGAGTTATCATTTATAACTCTGCAGGTTTGTGAATTGCAGTGCCCTGAAGCTCCATTTTACAACTCGCTTTTTTGGGAGCTGGCCGCAAAAGCGCAGGATGGCTTCAGGCCCTGTTCTGGTTCCAGGGGGGATGATGAGCCTGTGGTTAATTCTTCTTCCTGATGGGAAAATAGAGTGACCTGTGCCTGTCCCAACACCAAGAGCTAGTCTCTCACTGGTTCTCCGTCTACCCGTTCATCCTCAGGATAAATTGCAACCTGTACGGAACAGGAGGTTAAAGGTGCTGATGCTCCAAGTAGGGAGATTATTAGTAAAGCGGCTGGAATGGCGAACCCGGGCACAAGGAGAAGAGAAATGAGGTGCGTTTTAGAAACCTTTCCCCATCACATGGTGTACCATCTTTTTGTTTTCTCATGCATGTTTTCGATGTAGGAAGATGCCCTTGAACCTGGAGATTTGCGACCCATGCGATGGGTACCACGCAGTATTACTTTAAAGGGTCTGCGTTTGCTCACCCAACCTCACCAAACCTCTCAGCCCCAAGAGTGTCCACCCTTATGTCTCATCCAGCTGTGGGTCTAGATATGGTCAATCCAGGTTGCATCACAGCCCCTGAACGCATTGTGTAAGAATTTCGCTCTCTTTCACTGTCTTTGTTTCATGGGTTTTTCAAAGTAATTTATTTTTATAATGGGGTTTAGCTGCTTTTCACTGCTGTGTTTATGCCGCTTTACACCCACTTGACACACTAACAGAGAGATATCAATACATAGGTTTTAAGATTATTACTAGTCAGATATATTCTTGTGCGGTGAATAGGGCGTGTTGAGTCCAGTTCTCTGAGCAAGGAGTAAGTCTTGTCTATTACATATTGGGTTTATGGAACGGTATCTGAGCTAATTTGAAACCCTTGTTTTATGTATCACCCCACCTCACCTTTCCCGTTAAGCAGCCATAGTGTGTTTTCTGCATGTGTGACTCTGTTCTGTTTTGTAATTCAGTTCAAGTGTAACGGTTTTGACATTCCCTCTATAAGTGATACCTTATGAGAAGTGTCCTTTTCTGTGTGACTTATTTCACTTAGAATCGTTGTACCTAAATCCACTCATCATGCTGCTACTAGCCTTATGACATTGATTTCATGGCTGAGTGATATTCCATTGTACATAAGGACCACAACTTCTTTATCCATTTTTCTCTTTCCTAGGATATTGAAGGTGGAATGAACTGGAGGTCCTTGTCAACAGAGCAGCCCTAAACTTTGGGGTGCTTGTGTCTTGCTGATTTTTCATTTTCCCAATTTATACCCCCATGAGTGGAAGTGCCCTATGCTCTCTAAGCTGTGTTTTTTAGATGTTTCAGGACACACCGTACACTTCTCCAGAGTGGCTGTTGGCAATTTACATCCCGCCCATCAGTGTAGCAAGGCTCCCATTTCTCCATGGCCTGTCCTGCATTTCTGGTTTTGAGACTTTTTTCAGCATGGCCCTTTTGACCGATGGGTAGCGAGTCTTCTTTGTAGCGCTGATTTGCCTTTCCAGGTTGCTTGGTTGGCCAAAAAGGGCGTATGCGTTTTTTCCTGAATATATTCAGGAAAAAACGCATACGCCCTTTTTGGCCAAGGGCATCATTGTCAACGTTTTGCCGCTTTTCATGTGCTTTAAAGGCGATTCGAATCTACCTCCTGAAATCTGTTTCCTGCAATTCTGCCTTGATTTCAAATCCTCTTCTTTGCCTTCCCTCAATATATTTGTGGACGAGAGTTATCATTTATAACTCTGCAGGTTTGTGAATTGCAGTGCCCTGAAGCTCCATTTTACAACTCGCTTTTTTGGGAGCTGGCCGCAAAAGCGCAGGATGGCTTCAGGCCCTGTTCTAGTTCCGGGGGGGAGGATGAGCCTGTGGTTAATTCTTCTTCCTGATGGGAAAATAGAGTGACCTGTGCCTGTCCCAAAACCAAGAGCTAGTCTCTCACTGGTTCCCGGTCTACCCGTTCATCCTCAGGACAAATTGCAACCTGTACGGAACAGGAGGTTAAAGGTGCTGATGCTCCAAGTAGGGAGATTGTTAGTAAAGCGGCTGGAATGGCGAACCCGGGCACAAGGAGAAGAGAAATGAGGTGCGTTTTAGAAACCTTTCCCCATCACATGGTGTACCATCTTTTTGTTTTCTCATGCATGTTTTCGATGTAGGAAGATGCCCTTGAACCTGGAGATTTGGGACACATGCGATGGGTATCACGCAGTATTACTTTAAAGGGTCTGCGTTTGCTCACCCAACCTCACCAAACCTCTCAGCCCCAAGAGTGTCCACCCTTATGTCTCATCCAGCTGTGGGTCTAGATATGGTCAATCCAGGTTGCATCACAGCCCCTGAACGCATTGTGTAAGAATTTCTCTCTCTTTCACTGTCTTTGTTTTATGGGATTTTCAAAGTAATTTATTTTTATAATGGGGTTTAGCTGCTTTTCACTGCTGTGTTTATGCCGCTTTACACCCACTTGACACACTAACAGAGAGATATCAATACATAGGTTTTAAGATTATTACTAGTCAGATATATTCTTGTGCGGTGAATAGGGTGTGTTGAGTCCAGTTCTCTGAGCAAGGAGTAGGTCTTGTCTATTACATATTGGGTTTATGGAACGGTATCTGAGCTAATTTGAAACCCTTGTTTTATGTATCACCCCACCTCACCTTTCCCGTTAAGCAGCCATAGTGTGTTTTCTGCATGTGTGACTCTGTTCTGTTTTGTAATTCAGTTCAAGTGTAACGGTTTTGACATTCCCTCTATAAGTGATACCTTATGAGAAGTGTCCTTTTCTGTGTGACTTATTTCACTTAGAATCGTCGTACCTAAATCCACTCATCATGCTGCTACTAGCCTTATGACATTGATTTCATGGCTGAGTGATATTCCATTGTACATAAGGACCACAACTTCTTTATCCATTTTTCTCTTTCCTGGGATATTGAAGGTGGAATGAAGTGGAGGTCCTTGTCAACAGAGCAGCCCTAAACTTTGGGGTGCTTGTGTCTTGCTGATTTTTCATTTTCCCAATTTATACCCCCATGAGTGGAAGTGCCCTATGCTCTCTAAGCTGTGTTTTTTAGATGTTTCAGGACACACCGTACACTTCTCCAGAGTGGCTGTTGGCAATTTACATCCCGCCCATCAGTGTAGCAAGGCTCCCATTTCTCCATGGCCTGTCCTGCATTTCTGGTTTTGAGACTTTTTTCAACATGGCCCTTTTGACCGATGGGTAGCGAGTCTTCTTTGTAGCGCTGATTTGCCTTTCCAGGTTGCTTGGTTGGCCAAAAAGGGCGTATGCGTTTTTTCCTGAATATATTCAGGAAAAAACGCATACGCCCTTTTTGGCCAAGGGCATCATTGTCAACGTTTTGCTGCTTTTCATGTGCTTTAAAGGCGATTCGAATCTACCTCCTGAAAACTGTTTCCTGCAATTCTGCCTTGATTTCAAATCCTCTTCTTTGCCTTCCCTCAATATATTTGTGGACGAGAGTTATCATTTATAACTGTGAAGGTTTGTGAATTGCAGTGCCCTGAAGCTCCATTTTACAACTCGCTTTTTTGGGAGCTGGCCGCAAAAGCGCAGGATGTCTTCAGGCCCTGTTCTGGTTCCGGGGGGGAGGATGAACCTGGGGTTAATTCTTCTTCCTGATGGGAAAATAGAGTGACCTGTGCCTGTCCCAACACCAAGAGCTAGTCTCTCACTGGTTCCCGGTCTACCCGTTCATCCTCAGGACAAATTGCAACCTGTACGGAACAGGAGGTTAAAGGTGCTGATGCTCCAAGTAGGGAGATTGTTAGTAAAGCGGCTGGAATGGCGAACCCGGGCACAAGGAGAAGAGAAATGAGGTGCGTTTTAGAAACCTTTCCCCATCACATGGTGTACCATCTTTTTGTTTTCTCATGCATGTTTTCGATGTAGGAAGATGCCCTTGAACCTGGAGATTTGCGACCCATGCGATGGGTACCACGCAGTATTACTTTAAAGGGTCTGCGTTTGCTCACCCAACCTCACCAAAACTCTCAGCCCCAAGAGTGTCCACCCTTATGTCTCATCCAGCTGTGGGTCTAGATATGGTCAATCCAGGTTGCATCACAGCCCCTGAACGCATTGTGTAAGAATTTCTCTCTCTTTCACTGTCTTTGTTTCATGGGTTTGTAAAAGTAATTTATTTTTATAATGGGGTTTAGCTGCTTTTCACTGCTGTGTTTATGCCGCTTTACACCCACTTGACACACTAACAGAGAGATATCAATACATAGGTTTTAAGATTATTACTAGTCAGATATATTCTTGTGCGGTGAATAGGGCGTGTTGAGTCCAGTTCTCTGAGCAAGGAGTAGGTCTTGTCTATTACATATTGGGTTTATGGAACGGTATCTGAGCTAATTTGAAACCCTTGTTTTATGTATCACCCCACCTCACCTTTCCCGTTAAGCAGCCATAGTGTGTTTTCTGCATGTGTGACTCTGTTCTGTTTTGTAATTCAGTTCAAGTGTAACGGTTTTGACATTCCCTCTATAAGTGATACCTTATGAGAAGTGTCCTTTTCTGTGTGACTTATTTCACTTAGAATCGTCGTACCTAAATCCACTCATCATGCTGCTACTAGCCTTATGACATTGATTTCATGGCTGAGTGATATTCCATTGTACATAAGGACCACAACTTCTTTATCCATTTTTCTCTTTCCTGGGATATTGAAGGTGGAATGAAGTGGAGGTCCTTGTCAACAGAGCAGTCCTAAACTTTGGGGTGCTTGTGTCTTGCTGATTTTTCATTTTCCCAATTTATACCCCCATGAGTGGAAGTGCCCTATGCTCTCTAAGCTGTGTTTTTTAGATGTTTCAGGACACACCGTACACTTCTCCAGAGTGGCTGTTGGCAATTTACATCCCGCCCATCAGTGTAGCAAGGCTCCCATTTCTCCATGGCCTGTCCTGCATTTCTGGTTTTGAGACTTTTTTCAGCACGGCCCTTTTGACCGATGGGTAGCGAGTCTTCTTTGTAGCGCTGATTTGCCTTTCCAGGTTGCTTGGTTGGCCAAAAAGGGCGTATGCGTTTTTTCCTGAATATATTCAGGAAAAAACGCATACGCCCTTTTTGGCCAAGGGCATCATTGTCAACGTTTTGCCGCTTTTCATGTGCTTTAAAGGCGATTCGAATCTACCTCCTGAAATCTGTTTCCTGCAATTCTGCCTTGATTTCAAATCCTCTTCTTTGCCTTCCCTCAATATATTTGTGGACGAGAGTTATCATTTATAACTCTGCAGGTTTGTGAATTGCAGTGCCCTGAAGCTCCATTTTACAACTCGCTTTTTTGGGAGCTGGCCGCAAAAGCGCAGGATGGCTTCAGGCCCTGTTCTGGTTCCAGGGGGGATGATGAGCCAGTGGTTAATTCTTCTTCCTGATGGGAAAATAGAGTCACCTGTGCCTGTCCCAACACCAAGAGCTAGTCTCTCACTGGTTCTCTGTCTACCCGTTCATCCTCAGGATAAATTGCAACCTGTACGGAACAGGAGGTTAAAGGTGCTGATGCTCCAAGTAGGGAGATTATTAGTAAAGCGGCTGGAATGGCGAACCCGGGCACAAGGAGAAGAGAAATGAAGTGCGTTTTAGAAACCTTTCCCCATCACATGGTGTACCATCTTTTTGTTTTCTCATGCATGTTTTCGATGTAGGAAGATGCCCTTGAACGTGGAGATTTGCGACCCATGCGATGGGTAACACGCAGTATTACTTTAAAGGGTCTGCGTTTGCTCACCCAACCTCACCAAACCTCTCAGCCCCAAGAGTGTCCACCCTTATGTCTCATCCAGCTGTGGGTCTAGATATGGTCAATCCAGGTTGCATCACAGCCCCTGAACGCATTGTGTAAGAATTTCGCTCTCTTTCACTGTCTTTGTTTCATGGGTTTTTCAAAGTAATTTATTTTTATAATGGGGTTTAGCTGCTTTTCACTGTTGTGTTTATGCCGCTTTACACCCACTTGACACACTAACAGAGAGATATCAATACATAGGTTTTAAGATTATTACTAGTCAGATATATTCTTGTGCGGTGAATAGGGCGTGTTGAGTCCAGTTCTCTGAGCAAGGAGTAGGTCTTGTCTATTACATATTGGGTTTATGGAACGGTATCTGAGCTAATTTGAAACCCTTGTTTTATGTATCACCCCACCTCACCTTTCCCGTTAAGCAGCCATAGTGTGTTTTCTGCATGTGTGACTCTGTTCTGTTTTGTAATTCAGTTCAAGTGTAACGGTTTTGACATTCCCTCTATAAGTGATACCTTATGAGAAGTGTCCTTTTCTGTGTGACTTATTTCACTTAGAATCGTCGTACCTAAATCCACTCATCATGCTGCTACTAGCCTTATGACATTGATTTCATGGCTGAGTGATATTCCATTGTACATAAGGACCACAACTTCTTTATCCATTTTTCTCTTTCCTGGGATATTGAAGGTGGAATGAAGTGGAGGTCCTTGTCAACAGAGCAGTCCTAAACTTTGGGGTGCTTGTGTCTTGCTGATTTTTCATTTTCCCAATTTATACCCCCATGAGTGGAAGTGCCCTATGCTCTCTAAGCTGTGTTTTTTAGATGTTTCAGGACACACCGTACACTTCTCCAGAGTGGCTGTTGGCAATTTACATCCCGCCCATCAGTGTAGCAAGGCTCCCATTTCTCCATGACCTGTCCTGCATTTCTGGTTTTGAGACTTTTTTCAGCACGGCCCTTTTGACCGATGGGTAGCGAGTCTTCTTTGTAGCGCTGATTTGCCTTTCCAGGTTGCTTGGTTGGCCAAAAAGGGCGTATGCGTTTTTTCCTGAATATATTCAGGAAAAAACGCATACGCCCTTTTTGGCCAAGGGCATCATTGTCAACGTTTTGCCGCTTTTCATGTGCTTTAAAGGCGATTCGAATCTACCTCCTGAAATCTGTTTCCTGCAATTCTGCCTTGATTTCAAATCCTCTTCTTTGCCTTCCCTCAATATATTTGTGGACGAGAGTTATCATTTATAACTCTGCAGGTTTGTGAATTGCAGTGCCCTGAAGCTCCATTTTACAACTCGCTTTTTTGGGAGCTGCCCGCAAAAGCGCAGGATGGCTTCAGGCCCTGTTCTGGTTCCAGGGGGGATGATGAGCCTGTGGTTAATTCTTCTTCCTGATGGGAAAATAGAGTGACCTGTGCCTGTGCCAACACCAAGAGCTAGTCTCTCACTGGTACCCCATCTACCCGTTCATCCTCAGGACAAATTGCAACCTGTACGGAACAGGAGGTTAAAGGTGCTGATGCTCCAAGTAGGGAGATTGTTAGTAAAGCGGCTGGAATGGCGAACCCGGGCACAAGGAGAAGAGAAATGAGGTGCGTTTTAGAAACCTTTCCCCATCACATGGTGTACCATCTTCTTGTTTGCTCATGCATGTTTTCGATGTAGGAAGATGCCCTTGAACCTGGAGATTTGCAACCCATGCGATGGGTAACACGCAGTATTACTTTAAAGGGTCTGCGTTTGCTCACCCAACCTCACCAAACCTCTCAGCCCCAAGAGTGTCCACCCTTATGTCTCATCCAGCTGTGGGTCTAGATATGGTCAATCCAGGTTGCATCACAGCCCCTGAACGCATTGTGTAAGAATTTCGCTCTCTTTCACTGTCTTTGTTTCATGGGTTTGTAAAAGTAATTTATTTTTATAATGGGGTTTAGCTGCTTTTCACTGCTGTGTTTATGCCGCTTTACACCCACTTGACACACTAACAGAGAGATATCAATACATAGGTTTTAAGATTATTACTAGTCAGATATATTCTTGTGCGGTGAATAGGGCGTGTTGAGTCCAGTTCTCTGAGCAAGGAGTAGGTCTTGTCTATTACATATTGGGTTTATGGAACGGTATCTGAGCTAATTTGAAACCCTTGTTTTATGTATCACCCCACCTCACCTTTCCCGTTAAGCAGCCATAGTGTGTTTTCTGCATGTGTGACTCTGTTCTGTTTTGTAATTCAGTTCAAGTGTAACGGTTTTGACATTCCCTCTATAAGTGATACCTTATGAGAAGTGTCCTTTTCTGTGTGACTTATTTCACTTAGAATCGTCGTACCTAAATCCACTCATCATGCTGCTACTAGCCTTATGACATTGATTTCATGGCTGAGTGATATTCCATTGTACATAAGGACCACAACTTCTTTATCCATTTTTCTCTTTCCTGGGATATTGAAGGTGGAATGAAGTGGAGGTCCTTGTCAACAGAGCAGTCCTAAACTTTGGGGTGCTTGTGTCTTGCTGATTTTTCATTTTCCCAATTTATACCCCCATGAGTGGAAGTGCCCTATGCTCTCTAAGCTGTGTTTTTTAGATGTTTCAGCACACACCGTACACTTCTCCAGAGTGGCTGTTGGCAATTTACATCCCGCCCATCAGTGTAGCAAGGCTCCCATTTCTCCATGACCTGTCCTGCATTTCTGGTTTTGAGACTTTTTTCAGCACGGCCCTTTTGACCGATGGGTAGCGAGTCTTCTTTGTAGCGCTGATTTGCCTTTCCAGGTTGCTTGGTTGGCCAAAAAGGGCGTATGCGTTTTTTCCTGAATATATTCAGGAAAAAACGCATACGCCCTTTTTGGCCAAGGGCATCATTGTCAACGTTTTGCCGCTTTTCATGTGCTTTAAAGGCGATTCGAATCTACCTCCTGAAATCTGTTTCCTGCAATTCTGCCTTGATTTCAAATCCTCTTCTTTGCCTTCCCTCAATATATTTGTGGACGAGAGTTATCATTTATAACTCTGCAGGTTTGTGAATTGCAGTGCCCTGAAGCTCCATTTTACAACTCGCTTTTTTGGGAGCTGCCCGCAAAAGCGCAGGATGGCTTCAGGCCCTGTTCTGGTTCCAGGGGGGATGATGAGCCTGTGGTTAATTCTTCTTCCTGATGGGAAAATAGAGTGACCTGTGCCTGTGCCAACACCAAGAGCTAGTCTCTCACTGGAACCCCATCTACCCGTTCATCCTCAGGACAAATTGCAACCTGTACGGAACAGGAGGTTAAAGGTGCTGATGCTCCAAGTAGGGAGATTGTTAGTAAAGCGGCTGGAATGGCGAACCCGGGCACAAGGAGAAGAGAAATGAGGTGCGTTTTAGAAACCTTTCCCCATCACATGGTGTACCATCTTCTTGTTTGCTCATGCATGTTTTCGATGTAGGAAGATGCCCTTGAACCTGGAGATTTGCGACCCATGCGATGGGTAACACGCAGTATTACTTTAAAGGGTCTGCGTTTGCTCACCCAACCTCACCAAACCTCTCAGCCCCAAGAGTGTCCACCCTTATGTCTCATCCAGCTGTGGGTCTAGATATGGTCAATCCAGGTTGCATCACAGCCCCTGAACGCATTGTGTAAGAATTTCGCTCTCTTTCACTGTCTTTGTTTCATGGGTTTGTAAAAGTAATTTATTTTTATAATGGGGTTTAGCTGCTTTTCACTGCTGTGTTTATGCCGCTTTACACCCACTTGACACACTAACAGAGAGATATCAATACATAGGTTTTAAGATTATTACTAGTCAGATATATTCTTGTGCGGTGAATAGGGCGTGTTGAGTCCAGTTCTCTGAGCAAGGAGTAGGTCTTGTCTATTACATATTGGGTTTATGGAACGGTATCTGAGCTAATTTGAAACCCTTGTTTTATGTATCACCCCACCTCACCTTTCCCGTTAAGCAGCCATAGTGTGTTTTCTGCATGTGTGACTCTGTTCTGTTTTGTAATTCAGTTCAAGTGTAACGGTTTTGACATTCCCTCTATAAGTGATACCTTATGAGAAGTGTCCTTTTCTGTGTGACTTATTTCACTTAGAATCGTCGTACCTAAATCCACTCATCATGCTGCTACTAGCCTTATGACATTGATTTCATGGCTGAGTGATATTCCATTGTACATAAGGACCACAACTTCTTTATCCATTTTTCTCTTTCCTGGGATATTGAAGGTGGAATGAAGTGGAGGTCCTTGTCAACAGAGCAGCCCTAAACTTTGGGGTGCTTGTGTCTTGCTGATTTTTCATTTTCCCAATTTATACCCCCATGAGTGGAAGTGCCCTATGCTCTCTAAGCTGTGTTTTTTAGATGTTTCAGGACACACCGTACACTTCTCCAGAGTGGCTGTTGGCAATTTACATCCCGCCCATCAGTGTAGCAAGGCTCCCATTTCTCCATGGCCTGTCCTGCATTTCTGGTTTTGAGACTTTTTTCAGCATGGCCCTTTTGACCGATGGGTAGCGAGTCTTCTTTGTAGCGCTGATTTGCCTTTCCAGGTTGCTTGGTTGGCCAAAAAGGGCGTATGCGTTTTTTCCTGAATATATTCAGGAAAAAACGCATACGCCCTTTTTGGCCAAGGGCATCATTGTCAACGTTTTGCTGCTTTTCATGTGCTTTAAAGGCGATTCGAATCTACCTCCTGAAATCTGTTTCCTGCAATTCTGCCTTGATTTCAAATCCTCTTCTTTGCCTTCCCTCAATATATTTGTGGACGAGAGTTATCATTTATAACTCTGCAGGTTTGTGAATTGCAGTGCCCTGAAGCTCCATTTTACAACTCGCTTTTTTGGGAGCTGGCCGCAAAAGCGCAGGATGGCTTCAGGCCCTGTTCTGGTTCCGGGGGGGAGGATGAGCCTGTGGTTAATTCTTCTTCCTGATGGGAAAATAGAGTGACCTGTGCCTGTCCCAACACCAAGAGCTAGTCTCTCACTGGTTCCCCGTCTACCCGTTCATCCTCAGGACAAATTGCAACCTGTACGGAACAGGAGGTTAAAGGTGCTGATGCTCCAAGTAGGGAGATTGTTAGTAAAGCGGCTGGAATGGCGAACCCGGGCACAAGGAGAAGAGAAATGAGGTGCGTTTTAGAAACCTTTCCCCATCACATGGTGTACCATCGTTTTGTTTTCTCATGCATGTTTTCGATGTAGGAAGATGCCCTTGAACCTGGAGATTTGGGACCCATGCGATGGGTACCACGCAGTATTACTTTAAAGGGTCTGCGTTTGCTCACCCAACCTCACCAAACCTCTCAGCCCCAAGAGTGTCCACCCTTATGTCTCATCCAGCTGTGGGTCTAGATATGGTCAATCCAGGTTGCATCACAGCCCCTGAACGCATTGTGTAAGAATTTCGCTCTCTTTCACTGTCTTTGTTTCATGGGTTTGTAAAAGTAATTTATTTTTATAATGGGGTTTAGCTGCTTTTCACTGCTGTGTTTATGCCACTTTACACCCACTTGACACACTAACAGTGAGATATCAATACATAGGCTTTAAGATTATTACTAGTCAGATATATTCTTGTGCGGTGAATAGGGTGTGTTGAGTCCAGTTCTCTGAGCAAGGAGTAGGTCTTGTCTATTACATATTGGGTTTATGGAGCGGTATCTGAGCTAATTTGAAACCCTTGTTTTATGTATCACCCCACCTCACCTTTCCCGTTAAGCAGCCATAGTGTGTTTTCTGCATGTGTGACTCTGTTCTGTTTTGTAATTCAGTTCAAGTGTAACGGTTTTGACATTCCCTCTATAAGTGATACCTTATGAGAAGTGTCCTTTTCTGTGTGACTTATTTCACTTAGAATCGTCGTACCTAAATCCACTCATCATGCTGCTACTAGCCTTATGACATTGATTTCATGGCTGAGTGATATTCCATTGTACATAAGGACCACAACTTCTTTATCCATTTTTCTCTTTCCTGGGATATTGAAGGTGGAATGAAGTGGAGGTCCTTGTCAACAGAGCAGCCCTAAACTTTGGGGTGCTTGTGTCTTGCTGATTTTTCATTTTCCCAATTTATACCCCCATGAGTGGAAGTGCCCTATGCTCTCTAAGCTGTGTTTTTTAGATGTTTCAGGACACACCGTACACTTCTCCAGAGTGGCTGTTGGCAATTTACATCCCGCCCATCAGTGTAGCAAGGCTCCCATTTCTCCATGGCCTGTCCTGCATTTCTGGTTTTGAGACTTTTTTCAGCATGGCCCTTTTGACCGATGGGTAGCGAGTCTTCTTTGTAGCGCTGATTTGCCTTTCCAGGTTGCTTGGTTGGCCAAAAAGGGCGTATGCGTTTTTTCCTGAATATATTCAGGAAAAAACGCATACGCCCTTTTTGGCCAAGGGCATCATTGTCAACGTTTTGCTGCTTTTCATGTGCTTTAAAGGCGATTCGAATCTACCTCCTGAAATCTGTTTCCTGCAATTCTGCCTTGATTTCAAATCCTCTTCTTTGCCTTCCCTCAATATATTTGTGGACAAGAGTTATCATTTATAACTCTGCAGGTTTGTGAATTGCAGTGTCCTGAAGCTCCATTTTACAACTCGCTTTTTTGGGAGCTGGCCGCAAAAGCGCAGGATGGCTTCAGGCCCTGTTCTGGTTCCGGGGGGGAGGATGAGCCTGTGGTTAATTCTTCTTCCTGATGGGAAAATAGAGTGACCTGTGCCTGTCCCAACACCAAGAGCTAGTCTCTCACTGGTTCCCCGTCTACCCGTTCATCCTCAGGACAAACTGCAACCTGTACGGAACAGGAGGTTAAAGGTGCTGATGCTCGAAGTAGGGAGATTGTTAGTAAAGCGGCTGGAATGGCGAACCCGGGCACAAGGAGAAGAGAAATGAGGTGCGTTTTAGAAACCTTTCCCCATCACATGGTGTACCATCTTTTTGTTTGCTCATGCATGTTTTCGATGTAGGAAGATGCCCTTGAACCTGGAGATTTGCGACCCATGCGATGGGTAACACGCAGTATTACTTTAAAGGGTCTGCGTTTGCTCACCCAACCTCACCAAACCTCTCAGCCCCAAGAGTGTCCACCCTTATGTCTCATCCAGCTGTGGGTCTAGATATGGTCAATCCAGGTTGCATCACAGCCCCTGAACGCATTGTGTAAGAATTTCGCTCTCTTTCACTGTCTTTGTTTCATGGGTTTGTAAAAGTAATTTATTTTTATAATGGGGTTTAGCTGCTTTTCACTGCTGTGTTTATGCCGCTTTACACCCACTTGACACACTAACAGTGAGATATCAATACATAGGCTTTAAGATTATTACTAGTCAGATATATTCTTGTGCGGTGAATAGGGTGTGTTGAGTCCAGTTCTCTGAGCAAGGAGTAGGTCTTGTCTATTACATATTGGGTTTATGGAACGGTATCTGAGCTAATTTGAAACCCTTGTTTTATGTATCACCCCACCTCACCTTTCCCGTTAAGCAGCCATAGTGTGTTTTCTGCATGTGTGACTCTGTTCTGTTTTGTAATTCAGTTCAAGTGTAACGCTTTTGACATTCCCTCTATAAGTGATACCTTATGAGAAGTGTCCTTTTCTGTGTGACTTATTTCACTTAGAATCGTCGTACCTAAATCCACTCATCATGCTGCTACTAGCCTTATGACATTGATTTCATGGCTGAGTGATATTCCATTGTACATAAGGACCACAACTTCTTTATCCATTTTTCTCTTTCCTGGGATATTGAAGGTGGAATGAAGTGGAGGTCCTTGTCAACAGAGCAGCCCTAAACTTTGGGGTGCTTGTGTCTTGCTGATTTTTCATTTTCCCAATTTATACCCCCATGAGTGGAAGTGCCCTATGCTCTCTAAGCTGTGTTTTTTAGATGTTTCAGGACACACCGTACACTTCTCCAGAGTGGCTGTTGGCAATTTACATCCCGCCCATCAGTGTAGCAAGGCTCCCATTTCTCCATGGCCTGTCCTGCATTTCTGGTTTTGAGAATTTTTTCAGCATGGCCCTTTTGACCGATGGGTAGCGAGTCTTCTTTGTAGCGCTGATTTGCCTTTCCAGGTTGCTTGGTTGGCCAAAAAGGGCGTATGCGTTTTTTCCTGAATATATTCAGGAAAAAACGCATACGCCCTTTTTGGCCAAGGGCATCATTGTCAACGTTTTGCTGCTTTTCATGTGCTTTAAAGGCGATTCCAATCTACCTCCTGAAATCTGTTTCCTGCAATTCTGCCTTGATTTCAAATCCTCTTCTTTGCCTTCCCTCAATATATCTGTGGACGAGAGTTATCATTTATAACTCTGCAGGTTTGTGAATTGCAGTGCCCTGAAGCTCCATTTTACAACTCGCTTTTTTGGGAGCTGGCCGCAAAAGCGCAGGATGGCTTCAGGCCCTGTTCTGGTTCCGGGGGGGAGGATGAGCCTGTGGTTAATTCTTCTTCCTGATGGGAAAATAGAGTGACCTGTGCCTGTCCCAACACCAAGAGCTAGTCTCTCACTGGTTCCCCGTCTACCCGTTCATCCTCAGGACAAATTGCAACCTGTACGGAACAGGAGGTTAAAGGTGCTGATGCTCCAAGTAGGGAGATTGTTAGTAAAGCGGCTGGAATGGCGAACCCGGGCACAAGGAGAAGAGAAATGAGGTGCGTTTTAGAAACCTTTCCCCATCACATGGTGTACCATCTTTTTGTTTTCTCATGCATGTTTTCGATGTAGGAAGATGCCCTTGAACCTGGAGATTTGCGACCCATGCGATGGGTAACACGCAGTATTACTTTAAAGGGTCTGCGTTTGCTCACCCAACCTCACCAAACCTCTCAGCCCCAAGAGTGTGCACCCTTATGTCTCATCCAGCTGTGGGTCTAGATATGGTCAATCTAGGTTGCATCACAGCCCCTGAACGCATTGTGTAAGAATTTCTCTCTCTTTCACTGTCTTTGTTTCATGGGTTTTTCAAAGTAATTTATTTTTATAATAGGGTTTAGCTGCTTTTCACTGCTGTGTTTATGCCGCTTTACACCCACTTGACACACTAACAGTGAGATATCAATACATAGGCTTTAAGATTATTACTAGTCAGATATATTCTTGTGCGGTGAATAGGGTGTGTTGAGTCCAGTTCTCTGAGCAAGGAGTAGGTCTTGTCTATTACATATTGGGTTTATGGAGCGGTATCTGAGCTAATTTGAAACCCTTGTTTTATGTATCACCCCACCTCACCTTTCCCGTTAAGCAGCCATAGTGTGTTTTCTGCATGTGTGACTCTGTTCTGTTTTGTAATTCAGTTCAAGTGTAACGGTTTTGACATTCCCTCTATAAGTGATACCTTATGAGAAGTGTCCTTTTCTGTGTGACTTATTTCACTTAGAATCGTCGTACCTAAATCCACTCATCATGCTGCTACTAGCCTTATGACATTGATTTCATGGCTGAGTGATATTCCATTGTACATAAGGACCACAACTTCTTTATCCATTTTTCTCTTTCCTGGGATATTGAAGGTGGAATGAAGTGGAGGTCCTTGTCAACAGAGCAGCCCTAAACTTTGGGGTGCTTGTGTCTTGCTGATTTTTCATTTTCCCAATTTATACCCCCATGAGTGGAAGTGCCCTATGCTCTCTAAGCTGTGTTTTTTAGATGTTTCAGGACACACCGTACACTTCTCCAGAGTGGCTGTTGGCAATTTACATCCCGCCCATCAGTGTAGCAAGGCTCCCATTTCTCCATGGCCTGTCCTGCATTTCTGGTTTTGAGACTTTTTTCAGCACGGCCCTTTTGACCGATGGGTAGCGAGTCTTCTTTGTAGCGCTGATTTGCCTTTCCAGGTTGCTTGGTTGGCCAAAAAGGGCGTATGCGTTTTTTCCTGAATATATTCAGGAAAAAACGCATACGCCCTTTTTGGCCAAGGGCATCATTGTCAACGTTTTGCTGCTTTTCATGTGCTTTAAAGGCGATTCGAATCTACCTCCTGAAATCTGTTTCCTGCAATTCTGCCTTGATTTCAAATCCTCTTCTTTGCCTTCCCTCAATATATTTGTGGACAAGAGTTATCATTTATAACTCTGCAGGTTTGTGAATTGCAGTGTCCTGAAGCTCCATTTTACAACTCGCTTTTTTGGGAGCTGGCCGCAAAAGCGCAGGATGGCTTCAGGCCCTGTTCTGGTTCCGGGGGGGAGGATGAGCCTGTGGTTAATTCTTCTTCCTGATGGGAAAATAGAGTGACCTGTGCCTGTCCCAACACCAAGAGCTAGTCTCTCACTGGTTCCCCGTCTACCCGTTCATCCTCAGGACAAACTGCAACCTGTACGGAACAGGAGGTTAAAGGTGCTGATGCTCGAAGTAGGGAGATTGTTAGTAAAGCGGCTGGAATGGCGAACCCGGGCACAAGGAGAAGAGAAATGAGGTGCGTTTTAGAAACCTTTCCCCATCACATGGTGTACCATCTTTTTGTTTGCTCATGCATGTTTTCGATGTAGGAAGATGCCCTTGAACCTGGAGATTTGCGACCCATGCGATGGGTAACACGCAGTATTACTTTAAAGGGTCTGCGTTTGCTCACCCAACCTCACCAAACCTCTCAGCCCCAAGAGTGTCCACCCTTATGTCTCATCCAGCTGTGGGTCTAGATATGGTCAATCCAGGTTGCATCACAGCCCCTGAACGCATTGTGTGAGAATTTCGCTCTCTTTCACTGTCTTTGTTTCATGGGTTTGTAAAAGTAATTTATTTTTATAATGGGGTTTAGCTGCTTTTCACTGCTGTGTTTATGCCGCTTTACACCCACTTGACACACTAACAGAGAGATATCAATACATAGGTTTTAAGATTATTACTAGTCAGATATATTCTTGTGCGGTGAATAGGGCGTGTTGAGTCCAGTTCTCTGAGCAAGGAGTAGGTCTTGTCTATTACATATTGGGTTTATGGAACGGTATCTGAGCTAATTTGAAACCCTTGTTTTATGTATCACCCCACCTCACCTTTCCCGTTAAGCAGCCATAGTGTGTTTTCTGCATGTGTGACTCTGTTCTGTTTTGTAATTCAGTTCAAGTGTAACGGTTTTGACATTCCCTCTATAAGTGATACCTTATGAGAAGTGTCCTTTTCTGTGTGACTTATTTCACTTAGAATCGTCGTACCTAAATCCACTCATCATGCTGCTACTAGCCTTATGACATTGATTTCATGGCTGAGTGATATTCCATTGTACATAAGGACCACAACTTCTTTATCCATTTTTCTCTTTCCTGGGATATTGAAGGTGGAATGAAGTGGAGGTCCTTGTCAACAGAGCAGCCCTAAACTTTGGGGTGCTTGTGTCTTGCTGATTTTTCATTTTCCCAATTTATACCCCCATGAGTGGAAGTGCCCTATGCTCTCTAAGCTGTGTTTTTTAGATGTTTCAGGACACACCGTACACTTCTCCAGAGTGGCTGTTGGCAATTTACATCCCGCCCATCAGTGTAGCAAGGCTCCCATTTCTCCATGGCCTGTCCTGCATTTCTGGTTTTGAGACTTTTTTCAGCATGGCCCTTTTGACCGATGGGTAGCGAGTCTTCTTTGTAGCGCTGATTTGCCTTTCCAGGTTGCTTGGTTGGCCAAAAAGGGCGTATGCGTTTTTTCCTGAATATATTCAGGAAAAAACGCATACGCCCTTTTTGGCCAAGGGCATCATTGTCAACGTTTTGCTGCTTTTCATGTGCTTTAAAGGCGATTCGAATCTACCTCCTGAAATCTGTTTCCTGCAATTCTGCCTTGATTTCAAATCCTCTTCTTTGCCTTCCCTCAATATATTTGTGGACGAGAGTTATCATTTATAACTCTGCAGGTTTGTGAATTGCAGTGCCCTGAAGCTCCATTTTACAACTCGCTTTTTTGGGAGCTGGCCGCAAAAGCGCAGGATGGCTTCAGGCCCTGTTCTGGTTCCGGGGGGGAGGATGAGCCTGTGGTTAATTCTTCTTCCTGATGGGAAAATAGAGTGACCTGTGCCTGTCCCAACACCAAGAGCTAGTCTCTCACTGGTTCCCCGTCTACCCGTTCATCCTCAGGACAAATTGCAACCTGTACGGAACAGGAGGTTAAAGGTGCTGATGCTCCAAGTAGGGAGATTGTTAGTAAAGCGGCTGGAATGGCGAACCCGGGCACAAGGAGAAGAGAAATGAGGTGCGTTTTAGAAACCTTTCCCCATCACATGGTGTACCATCGTTTTGTTTTCTCATGCATGTTTTCGATGTAGGAAGATGCCCTTGAACCTGGAGATTTGGGACCCATGCGATGGGTACCACGCAGTATTACTTTAAAGGGTCTGCGTTTGCTCACCCAACCTCACCAAACCTCTCAGCCCCAAGAGTGTCCACCCTTATGTCTCATCCAGCTGTGGGTCTAGATATGGTCAATCCAGGTTGCATCACAGCCCCTGAACGCATTGTGTAAGAATTTCGCTCTCTTTCACTGTCTTTGTTTCATGGGTTTGTAAAAGTAATTTATTTTTATAATGGGGTTTAGCTGCTTTTCACTGCTGTGTTTATGCCACTTTACACCCACTTGACACACTAACAGTGAGATATCAATACATAGGCTTTAAGATTATTACTAGTCAGATATATTCTTGTGCGGTGAATAGGGTGTGTTGAGTCCAGTTCTCTGAGCAAGGAGTAGGTCTTGTCTATTACATATTGGGTTTCTGGAGCGGTATCTGAGCTAATTTGAAACCCTTGTTTTATGTATCACCCCACCTCACCTTTCCCGTTAAGCAGCCATAGTGTGTTTTCTGCATGTGTGACTCTGTTCTGTTTTGTAATTCAGTTCAAGTGTAACGGTTTTGACATTCCCTCTATAAGTGATACCTTATGAGAAGTGTCCTTTTCTGTGTGACTTATTTCACTTAGAATCGTCGTACCTAAATCCACTCATCATGCTGCTACTAGCCTTATGACATTGATTTCATGGCTGAGTGACATTCCATTGTACATAAGGACCACAACTTCTTTATCCATTTTTCTCTTTCCTGGGATATTGAAGGTGGAATGAAGTGGAGGTCCTTGTCAACAGAGCAGCCCTAAACTTTGGGGTGCTTGTGTCTTGCTGATTTTTCATTTTCCCAATTTATACCCCCATGAGTGGAAGTGCCCTATGCTCTCTAAGCTGTGTTTTTTAGATGTTTCAGGACACACCGTACACTTCTCCAGAGTGGCTGTTGGCAATTTACATCCCGCCCATCAGTGTAGCAAGGCTCCCATTTCTCCATGGCCTGTCCTGCATTTCTGGTTTTGAGACTTTTTTCAGCATGGCCCTTTTGACCGATGGGTAGCGAGTCTTCTTTGTAGCGCTGATTTGCCTTTCCAGGTTGCTTGGTTGGCCAAAAAGGGCGTATGCGTTTTTTCCTGAATATATTCAGGAAAAAACGCATACGCCCTTTTTGGCCAAGGGCATCATTGTCAACGTTTTGCTGCTTTTCATGTGCTTTAAAGGCGATTCGAATCTACCTCCTGAAATCTGTTTCCTGCAATTCTGCCTTGATTTCAAATCCTCTTCTTTGCCTTCCCTCAATATATCTGTGGACGAGAGTTATCATTTATAACTCTGCAGGTTTGTGAATTGCAGTGCCCTGAAGCTCCATTTTACAACTCGCTTTTTTGGGAGCTGGCCGCAAAAGCGCAGGATGGCTTCAGGCCCTGTTCTGGTTCCGGGGGGGAGGATGAGCCTGTGGTTAATTCTTCTTCCTGATGGGAAAATAGAGTGACCTGTGCCTGTCCCAACACCAAGAGCTAGTCTCTCACTGGATCCCCGTCTACCCGTTCATCCTCAGGACAAATTGCAACCTGTACGGAACAGGAGGTTAAAGGTGCTGATGCTCCAAGTAGGGAGATTATTAGTAAAGCGGCTGGAATGGCGAACCCGGGCACAAGGAGAAGAGAAATGAGGTGCGTTTTAGAAACCTTTCCCCATCACATGGTGTACAATCTTTTTGTTTGCTCATGCATGTTTTCGATGTAGGAAGATGCCCTTGAACCTGGAGATTTGCGACCCATGCGATGGGTACCACGCAGTATTACTTTAAAGGGTCTGCGTTTGCTCACCCAACCTCACCAAACCTCTCAGCCCCAAGAGTGTGCACCCTTATGTCTCATCCAGCTGTGGGTCTAGATATGGTCAATCCAGGTTGCATCACAGCCCCTGAACGCATTGTGTAAGAATTTCTCTCTCTTTCACTGTCTTTGTTTCATGGGTTTTTCAAAGTAATTTATTTTTATAATGGGGTTTAGCTGCTTTTCACTGCTGTGTTTATGCCGCTTTACACCCACTTGACACACTAACAGTGAGATATCAATACATAGGCTTTAAGATTATTACTAGTCAGATATATTCTTGTGCGGTGAATAGGGTGTGTTGAGTCCAGTTCTCTGAGCAAGGAGTAGGTCTTGTCTATTACATATTGGGTTTATGGAACGGTATCTGAGCTAATTTGAAACCCTTGTTTTATGTATCACCCCACCTCACCTTTCCCGTTAAGCAGCCATAGTGTGTTTTCTGCATGTGTGACTCTGTTCTGTTTTGTAATTCAGTTCAAGTGTAACGCTTTTGACATTCCCTCTATAAGTGATACCTTATGAGAAGTGTCCTTTTCTGTGTGACTTATTTCACTTAGAATCGTCGTACCTAAATCCACTCATCATGCTGCTACTAGCCTTATGACATTGATTTCATGGCTGAGTGATATTCCATTGTACATAAGGACCACAACTTCTTTATCCATTTTTCTCTTTCCTGGGATATTGAAGGTGGAATGAAGTGGAGGTCCTTGTCAACAGAGCAGCCCTAAACTTTGGGGTGCTTGTGTCTTGCTGATTTTTCATTTTCCCAATTTATACCCCCATGAGTGGAAGTGCCCTATGCTCTCTAAGCTGTGTTTTTTAGATGTTTCAGGACACACCGTACACTTCTCCAGAGTGGCTGTTGGCAATTTACATCCCGCCCATCAGTGTAGCAAGGCTCCCATTTCTCCATGGCCTGTCCTGCATTTCTGGTTTTGAGACTTTTTTCAGCATGGCCCTTTTGACCGATGGGTAGCGAGTCTTCTTTGTAGCGCTGATTTGCCTTTCCAGGTTGCTTGGTTGGCCAAAAAGGGCGTATGCGTTTTTTCCTGAATATATTCAGGAAAAAACGCATACGCCCTTTTTGGCCAAGGGCATCATTGTCAACGTTTTGCTGCTTTTCATGTGCTTTAAAGGCGATTCGAATCTACCTCCTGAAATCTGTTTCCTGCAATTCTGCCTTGATTTCAAATCCTCTTCTTTGCCTTCCCTCAATATATTTGTGGACAAGAGTTATCATTTATAACTCTGCAGGTTTGTGAATTGCAGTGTCCTGAAGCTCCATTTTACAACTCGCTTTTTTGGGAGCTGGCCGCAAAAGCGCAGGATGGCTTCAGGCCCTGTTCTGGTTCCGGGGGGGAGGATGAGCCTGTGGTTAATTCTTCTTCCTGATGGGAAAATAGAGTGACCTGTGCCTGTCCCAACACCAAGAGCTAGTCTCTCACTAGTTCCCCGTCTACCCGTTCATCCTCAGGACAAACTGCAACCTGTACGGAACAGGAGGTTAAAGGTGCTGATGCTCGAAGTAGGGAGATTGTTAGTAAAGCGGCTGGAATGGCGAACCCGGGCACAAGGAGAAGAGAAATGAGGTGCGTTTTAGAAACCTTTCCCCATCACATGGTGTACCATCTTTTTGTTTGCTCATGCATGTTTTCGATGTAGGAAGATGCCCTTGAACCTGGAGATTTGCGACCCATGCGATGGGTACCACGCAGTATTACTTTAAAGGGTCTGCGTTTGCTCACCCAACCTCACCAAACCTCTCAGCCCCAAGAGTGTCCACCCTTATGTCTCATCCAGCTGTGGGTCTAGATATGGTCAATCCAGGTTGCATCACAGCCCCTGAACGCATTGTGTGAGAATTTCGCTCTCTTTCACTGTCTTTGTTTCATGGGTTTGTAAAAGTAATTTATTTTTATAATGGGGTTTAGCTGCTTTTCACTGCTGTGTTTATGCCGCTTTACACCCACTTGACACACTAACAGAGAGATATCAATACATAGGTTTTAAGATTATTACTAGTCAGATATATTCTTGTGCGGTGAATAGGGCGTGTTGAGTCCAGTTCTCTGAGCAAGGAGTAGGTCTTGTCTATTACATATTGGGTTTATGGAACGGTATCTGAGCTAATTTGAAACCCTTGTTTTATGTATCACCCCACCTCACCTTTCCCGTTAAGCAGCCATAGTGTGTTTTCTGCATGTGTGACTCTGTTCTGTTTTGTAATTCAGTTCAAGTGTAACGGTTTTGACATTCCCTCTATAAGTGATACCTTATGAGAAGTGTCCTTTTCTGTGTGACTTATTTCACTTAGAATCGTCGTACCTAAATCCACTCATCATGCTGCTACTAGCCTTATGACATTGATTTCATGGCTGAGTGATATTCCATTGTACATAAGGACCACAACTTCTTTATCCATTTTTCTCTTTCCTGGGATATTGAAGGTGGAATGAAGTGGAGGTCCTTGTCAACAGAGCAGCCCTAAACTTTGGGGTGCTTGTGTCTTGCTGATTTTTCATTTTCCCAATTTATACCCCCATGAGTGGAAGTGCCCTATGCTCTCTAAGCTGTGTTTTTTAGATGTTTCAGGACACACCGTACACTTCTCCAGAGTGGCTGTTGGCAATTTACATCCCGCCCATCAGTGTAGCAAGGCTCCCATTTCTCCATGGCCTGTCCTGCATTTCTGGTTTTGAGACTTTTTTCAGCATGGCCCTTTTGACCGATGGGTAGCGAGTCTTCTTTGTAGCGCTGATTTGCCTTTCCAGGTTGCTTGGTTGGCCAAAAAGGGCATATGCGTTTTTTCCTGAATATATTCAGGAAAAAACGCATACGCCCTTTTTGGCCAAGGGCATCATTGTCAACGTTTTGCTGCTTTTCATGTGCTTTAAAGGCGATTCGAATCTACCTCCTGAAATCTGTTTCCTGCAATTCTGCCTTGATTTCAAATCCTCTTCTTTGCCTTCCCTCAATATATTTGTGGACGAGAGTTATCATTTATAACTCTGCAGGTTTGTGAATTGCAGTGCCCTGAAGCTCCATTTTACAACTCGCTTTTTTGGGAGCTGGCCGCAAAAGCGCAGGATGGCTTCAGGCCCTGTTCTGGTTCCGGGGGGGAGGATGAGCCTGTGGTTAATTCTTCTTCCTGATGGGAAAATAGAGTGACCTGTGCCTGTCCCAACACCAAGAGCTAGTCTCTCACTGGATCCCCGTCTACCCGTTCATCCTCAGGACAAATTGCAACCTGTACGGAACAGGAGGTTAAAGGTGCTGATGCTCCAAGTAGGGAGATTATTAGTAAAGCGGCTGGAATGGCGAACCGGGGCACAAGGAGAAGAGAAATGAGGTGCGTTTTAGAAACCTTTCCCCATCACATGGTGTACAATCTTTTTGTTTGCTCATGCATGTTTTCGATGTAGGAAGATGCCCTTGAACCTGGAGATTTGCGACCCATGCGACGGGTACCACGCAGTATTACTTTAAAGGGTCTGCGTTTGCTCATCCAACCTCACCAAACCTCTCAGCCCCAAGAGTGTCCACCCTTATGTCTCTTCCAGCTGTGGGTCTAGATATGGTCAATCCAGGTTGCATCACAGCCCCTGAACGCATTGTGTAAGAATTTCTCTCTCTTTCACTGTCTTTGTTTCATGGGTTTTTCAAAGTAATTTATTTTTATAATGGGGTTTAGCTGCTTTTCACTGCTGTGTTTATGCCGCTTTACACCCACTTGACACACTAACAGTGAGATATCAATACATAGGCTTTAAGATTATTACTAGTCAGATATATTCTTGTGCGGTGAATAGGGTGTGTTGAGTCCAGTTCTCTGAGCAAGGAGTAGGTCTTGTCTATTACATATTGGGTTTATGGAACGGTATCTGAGCTAATTTGAAACCCTTGTTTTATGTATCACCCCACCTCACCTTTCCCGTTAAGCAGCCATAGTGTGTTTTCTGCATGTGTGACTCTGTTCTGTTTTGTAATTCAGTTCAAGTGTAACGGTTTTGACATTCCCTCTATAAGTGATACCTTATGAGAAGTGTCCTTTTCTGTGTGACTTATTTCACTTAGAATCGTCGTACCTAAATCCACTCATCATGCTGCTACTAGCCTTATGACATTGATTTCATGGCTGAGTGATATTCCATTGTACATAAGGACCACAACTTCTTTATCCATTTTTCTCTTTCCTGGGATATTGAAGGTGGAATGAAGTGGAGGTCCTTGTCAACAGAGCAGCCCTAAACTTTGGGGTGCTTGTGTCTTGCTGATTTTTCATTTTCCCAATTTATACCCCCATGAGTGGAAGTGCCCTATGCTCTCTAAGCTGTGTTTTTTAGATGTTTCAGGACACACCGTACACTTCTCCAGAGTGGCTGTTGGCAATTTACATCCCGCCCATCAGTGTAGCAAGGCTCCCATTTCTCCATGGCCTGTCCTGCATTTCTGGTTTTGAGACTTTTTTCAGCATGGCCCTTTTGACCGATGGGTAGCGAGTCTTCTTTGTAGCGCTGATTTGCCTTTACAGGTTGCTTGGTTGGCCAAAAAGGGCGTATGCGTTTTTTCCTGAATATATTCAGGAAAAAACGCATACGCCCTTTTTGGCCAAGGGCATCATTGTCAACGTTTTGCTGCTTTTCATGTGCTTTAAAGGCGATTCGAATCTACCTCCTGAAATCTGTTTCCTGCAATTCTGCCTTGATTTCAAATCCTCTTCTTTGCCTTCCCTCAATATATCTGTGGACGAGAGTTATCATTTATAACTCTGCAGGTTTGTGAATTGCAGTGCCCTGAAGCTCCATTTTACAACTCGCTTTTTTGGGAGCTGGCCGCAAAAGCGCAGGATGGCTTCAGGCCCTGTTCTGGTTCCGGGGGGGAGGATGAGCCTGTGGTTAATTCTTCTTCCTGATGGGAAAATAGAGTGACCTGTGCCTGTCCCAACACCAAGAGCTAGTCTCTCACTGGATCCCCGTCTACCCGTTCATCCTCAGGACAAATTGCAACCTGTACGGAACAGGAGGTTAAAGGTGCTGATGCTCCAAGTAGGGAGATTATTAGTAAAGCGGCTGGAATGGCGAACCCGGGCACAAGGAGAAGAGAAATGAGATGCGTTTTAGAAACCTTTCCCCATCACATGGTGTACAATCTTTTTGTTTGCTCATGCATGTTTTCGATGTAGGAAGATGCCCTTGAACCTGGAGATTTGCGACCCATGCGATGGGTACCACGCAGTATTACTTTAAAGGGTCTGCGTTTGCTCACCCAACCTCACCAAACCTCTCAGCCCCAAGAGTGTGCACCCTTATGTCTCATCCAGCTGTGGGTCTAGATATGGTCAATCCAGGTTGCATCACAGCCCCTGAACGCATTGTGTAAGAATTTCTCTCTCTTTCACTGTCTTTGTTTCATGGGTTTTTCAAAGTAATTTATTTTTATAATGGGGTTTAGCTGCTTTTCACTGCTGTGTTTATGCCGCTTTACACCCACTTGACACACTAACAGTGAGATATCAATACATAGGCTTTAAGATTATTACTAGTCAGATATATTCTTGTGCGGTGAATAGGGTGTGTTGAGTCCAGTTCTCTGAGCAAGGAGTAGGTCTTGTCTATTACATATTGGGTTTATGGAACGGTATCTGAGCTAATTTGAAACCCTTGTTTTATGTATCACCCCACCTCACCTTTCCCGTTAAGCAGCCATAGTGTGTTTTCTGCATGTGTGACTCTGTTCTGTTTTGTAATTCAGTTCAAGTGTAACGCTTTTGACATTCCCTCTATAAGTGATACCTTATGAGAAGTGTCCTTTTCTGTGTGACTTATTTCACTTAGAATCGTCGTACCTAAATCCACTCATCATGCTGCTACTAGCCTTATGACATTGATTTCATGGCTGAGTGATATTCCATTGTACATAAGGACCACAACTTCTTTATCCATTTTTCTCTTTCCTGGGATATTGAAGGTGGAATGAAGTGGAGGTCCTTGTCAACAGAGCAGCCCTAAACTTTGGGGTGCTTGTGTCTTGCTGATTTTTCATTTTCCCAATTTATACCCCCATGAGTGGAAGTGCCCTATGCTCTCTAAGCTGTGTTTTTTAGATGTTTCAGGACACACCGTACACTTCTCCAGAGTGGCTGTTGGCAATTTACATCCCGCCCATCAGTGTAGCAAGGCTCCCATTTCTCCATGGCCTGTCCTGCATTTCTGGTTTTGAGACTTTTTTCAGCATGGCCCTTTTGACCGATGGGTAGCGAGTCTTCTTTGTAGCGCTGATTTGCCTTTCCAGGTTGCTTGGTTGGCCAAAAAGGGCGTATGCGTTTTTTCCTGAATATATTCAGGAAAAAACGCATACGCCCTTTTTGGCCAAGGGCATCATTGTCAACGTTTTGCTGCTTTTCATGTGCTTTAAAGGCGATTCGAATCTACCTCCTGAAATCTGTTTCCTGCAATTCTGCCTTGATTTCAAATCCTCTTCTTTGCCTTCCCTCAATATATTTGTGGACAAGAGTTATCATTTATAACTCTGCAGGTTTGTGAATTGCAGTGTCCTGAAGCTCCATTTTACAACTCGCTTTTTTGGGAGCTGGCCGCAAAAGCGCAGGATGGCTTCAGGCCCTGTTCTGGTTCCGGGGGGGAGGATGAGCCTGTGGTTAATTCTTCTTCCTGATGGGAAAATAGAGTGACCTGTGCCTGTCCCAACACCAAGAGCTAGTCTCTCACTGGTTCCCCGTCTACCCGTTCATCCTCAGGACAAACTGCAACCTGTACGGAACAGGAGGTTAAAGGTGCTGATGCTCGAAGTAGGGAGATTGTTAGTAAAGCGGCTGGAATGGCGAACCCGGGCACAAGGAGAAGAGAAATGAGGTGCGTTTTAGAAACCTTTCCCCATCACATGGTGTACCATCTTTTTGTTTGCTCATGCATGTTTTCGATGTAGGAAGATGCCCTTGAACCTGGAGATTTGCGACCCATGCGATGGGTAACACGCAGTATTACTTTAAAGGGTCTGCGTTTGCTCACCCAACCTCACCAAACCTCTCAGCCCCAAGAGTGTCCACCCTTATGTCTCATCCAGCTGTGGGTCTAGATATGGTCAATCCAGGTTGCATCACAGCCCCTGAACGCATTGTGTGAGAATTTCGCTCTCTTTCACTGTCTTTGTTTCATGGGTTTGTAAAAGTAATTTATTTTTATAATGGGGTTTAGCTGCTTTTCACTGCTGTGTTTATGCCGCTTTACACCCACTTGACACACTAACAGAGAGATATCAATACATAGGTTTTAAGATTATTACTAGTCAGATATATTCTTGTGCGGTGAATAGGGCGTGTTGAGTCCAGTTCTCTGAGCAAGGAGTAGGTCTTGTCTATTACATATTGGGTTTATGGAACGGTATCTGAGCTAATTTGAAACCCTTGTTTTATGTATCACCCCACCTCACCTTTCCCGTTAAGCAGCCATAGTGTGTTTTCTGCATGTGTGACTCTGTTCTGTTTTGTAATTCAGTTCAAGTGTAACGGTTTTGACATTCCCTCTATAAGTGATACCTTATGAGAAGTGTCCTTTTCTGTGTGACTTATTTCACTTAGAATCGTCGTACCTAAATCCACTCATCATGCTGCTACTAGCCTTATGACATTGATTTCATGGCTGAGTGATATTCCATTGTACATAAGGACCACAACTTCTTTATCCATTTTTCTCTTTCCTGGGATATTGAAGGTGGAATGAAGTGGAGGTCCTTGTCAACAGAGCAGCCCTAAACTTTGGGGTGCTTGTGTCTTGCTGATTTTTCATTTTCCCAATTTATACCCCCATGAGTGGAAGTGCCCTATGCTCTCTAAGCTGTGTTTTTTAGATGTTTCAGGACACACCGTACACTTCTCCAGAGTGGCTGTTGGCAATTTACATCCCGCCCATCAGTGTAGCAAGGCTCCCATTTCTCCATGGCCTGTCCTGCATTTCTGGTTTTGAGACTTTTTTCAGCATGGCCCTTTTGACCGATGGGTAGCGAGTCTTCTTTGTAGCGCTGATTTGCCTTTCCAGGTTGCTTGGTTGGCCAAAAAGGGCATATGCGTTTTTTCCTGAATATATTCAGGAAAAAACGCATACGCCCTTTTTGGCCAAGGGCATCATTGTCAACGTTTTGCTGCTTTTCATGTGCTTTAAAGGCGATTCGAATCTACCTCCTGAAATCTGTTTCCTGCAATTCTGCCTTGATTTCAAATCCTCTTCTTTGCCTTCCCTCAATATATTTGTGGACGAGAGTTATCATTTATAACTCTGCAGGTTTGTGAATTGCAGTGCCCTGAAGCTCCATTTTACAACTCGCTTTTTTGGGAGCTGGCCGCAAAAGCGCAGGATGGCTTCAGGCCCTGTTCTGGTTCCGGGGGGGAGGATGAGCCTGTGGTTAATTCTTCTTCCTGATGGGAAAATAGAGTGACCTGTGCCTGTCCCAACACCAAGAGCTAGTCTCTCACTGGATCCCCGTCTACCCGTTCATCCTCAGGACAAATTGCAACCTGTACGGAACAGGAGGTTAAAGGTGCTGATGCTCCAAGTAGGGAGATTATTAGTAAAGCGGCTGGAATGGCGAACCGGGGCACAAGGAAAAGAGAAATGAGGTGCGTTTTAGAAACCTTTCCCCATCACATGGTGTACAATCTTTTTGTTTGCTCATGCATGTTTTCGATGTAGGAAGATGCCCTTGAACCTGGAGATTTGCGACCCATGCGATGGGTACCACGCAGTATTACTTTAAAGGGTCTGCGTTTGCTCACCCAACCTCACCAAACCTCTCAGCCCCAAGAGTGTCCACCCTTATGTCTCATCCAGCTGTGGGTCTAGATATGGTCAATCCAGGTTGCATCACAGCCCCTGAACGCATTGTGTAAGAATTTCTCTCTCTTTCACTGTCTTTGTTTCATGGGTTTTTCAAAGTAATTTATTTTTATAATGGGGTTTAGCTGCTTTTCACTGCTGTGTTTATGCCGCTTTACACCCACTTGACACACTAACAGTGAGATATCAATACATAGGCTTTAAGATTATTACTAGTCAGATATATTCTTGTGCGGTGAATAGGGTGTGTTGAGTCCAGTTCTCTGAGCAAGGAGTAGGTCTTGTCTATTACATATTGGGTTTATGGAACGGTATCTGAGCTAATTTGAAACCCTTGTTTTATGTATCACCCCACCTCACCTTTCCCGTTAAGCAGCCATAGTGTGTTTTCTGCATGTGTGACTCTGTTCTGTTTTGTAATTCAGTTCAAGTGTAACGCTTTTGACATTCCCTCTATAAGTGATACCTTATGAGAAGTGTCCTTTTCTGTGTGACTTATTTCACTTAGAATCGTCGTACCTAAATCCACTCATCATGCTGCTACTAGCCTTATGACATTGATTTCATGGCTGAGTGATATTCCATTGTACATAAGGACCACAACTTCTTTATCCATTTTTCTCTTTCCTGGGATATTGAAGGTGGAATGAAGTGGAGGTCCTTGTCAACAGAGCAGCCCTAAACTTTGGGGTGCTTGTGTCTTGCTGATTTTTCATTTTCCCAATTTATACCCCCATGAGTGGAAGTGCCCTATGCTCTCTAAGCTGTGTTTTTTAGATGTTTCAGGACACACCGTACACTTCTCCAGAGTGGCTGTTGGCAATTTACATCCCGCCCATCAGTGTAGCAAGGCTCCCATTTCTCCATGGCCTGTCCTGCATTTCTGGTTTTGAGACTTTTTTCAGCATGGCCCTTTTGACCGATGGGTAGCGAGTCTTCTTTGTAGCGCTGATTTGCCTTTCCAGGTTGCTTGGTTGGCCAAAAAGGTCGTATGCGTTTTTTCCTGAATATATTCAGGAAAAAACGCATACGCCCTTTTTGGCCAAGGGCATCATTGTCAACGTTTTGCTGCTTTTCATGTGCTTTAAAGGCAATTCGAATCTACCTCCTGAAATCTGTTTCCTGCAATTCTGCCTTGATTTCAAATCCTCTTCTTTGCCTTCCCTCAATATATTTGTGGACGAGAGTTATCATTTATAACTCTGCAGGTTTGTGAATTGCCGTGCCCTGAAGCTCCATTTTACAACTCGCTTTTTTGGGAGCTGGCCGCAAAAGCGCAGGATGGCTTCAGGCCCTGTTCTGGTTCCGGGGGGGAGGATGAGCCTGTAGTTAATTCTTCTTCCTGATGGGAAAATAGAGTGACCTGTGCCTGTCCCAACACCAAGAGCTAGTCTCTCACTGGTTCCCCGTCTACCCGTTCATCCTCAGGACAAATTGCAACCTGTACGGAACAGGAGGTTAAAGGTGCTGATGCTCCTAGTAGGGAGATTATTAGTAAAGCGGCTGGAATGGCGAACCCGGGCACAAGGAGAAGAGAAATGAGGTGCGTTTTAGAAACCTTTCCCCATCACATGGTGTACCATCATTTTGTTTTCTCATGCATGTTTTCGATGTAGGAAGATGCCCTTGAACCTGGAGATTTGGGACCCATGCGATGGGTACCACGCAGTATTACTTTAAAGGGTCTGCGTTTGCTCACCCAACCTCACCAAACCTCTCAGCCCCAAGAGTGTCCACCCTTATGTCTCATCCAGCTGTGGGTCTAGATATGGTCAATCCAGGTTGCATCACAGCCCCTGAACGCATTGTGTAAGAATTTCTCTCTCTTTCACTGTCTTTGTTTCATGGGTTTTTCAAAGTAATTTATTTTTATAATGGGGTTTAGCTGCTTTTCACTGCTGTGTTTATGCCGCTTTACACCCACTTGACACACTAACAGTGAGATATCAATACATAGGCTTTAAGATTATTACTAGTCAGATATATTCTTGTGCGGTGAATAGGGTGTGTTGAGTCCAGTTCTCTGAGCAAGGAGTAGGTCTTGTCTATTACATATTGGGTTTATGGAACGGTATCTGAGCTAATTTGAAACCCTTGTTTTATGTATCACCCCACCTCACCTTTCCCGTTAAGCAGCCATAGTGTGTTTTCTGCATGTGTGACTCTGTTCTGTTTTGTAATTCAGTTCAAGTGTAACGGTTTTGACATTCCCTCTATAAGTGATACCTTATGAGAAGTGTCCTTTTCTGTGTGACTTATTTCACTTAGAATCGTCGTACCTAAATCCACTCATCATGCTGCTACTAGCCTTATGACATTGATTTCATGGCTGAGTGATATTCCATTGTACATAAGGACCACAACTTCTTTATCCATTTTTCTCTTTCCTGGGATATTGAAGGTGGAATGAAGTGGAGGTCCTTGTCAACAGGGCAGCCCTAAACTTTGGGGTGCTTGTGTCTTGCTGATTTTTCATTTTCCCAATTTATACCCCCATGAGTGGAAGTGCCCTATGCTCTCTAAGCTGTGTTTTTTAGATGTTTCAGCACAGACCGTACACTTCTCCAGAGTGGCTGTTGGCAATTTACATCCCGCCCATCAGTGTAGCAAGGCTCCCATTTCTCCATGGCCTGTCCTGCATTTCTGGTTTTGAGACTTTTTTCAGCATGGCCCTTTTGACCGATGGGTAGCGAGTCTTCTTTGTAGCGCTGATTTGCCTTTCCAGGTTGCTTGGTTGGCCAAAAAGGGCGTATGCGTTTTTTCCTGAATATATTCAGGAAAAAACGCATACGCCCTTTTTGGCCAAGGGCATCATTGTCAACGTTTTGCTGCTTTTCATGTGCTTTAAAGGCGATTCGAATCTACCTCCTGAAATCTGTTTCCTGCAATTCTGCCTTGATTTCAAATCCTCTTCTTTGCCTTCCCTCAATATATTTGTGGACGAGAGTTATCATTTATAACTCTGCAGGTTTGTGAATTGCAGTGCCCTGAAGCTCCATTTTACAACTCGCTTTTTTGGGAGCTGGCCGCAAAAGCGCAGGATGGCTTCAGGCCCTGTTCTGGTTCCGGGGGGGAGGATGAGCCTGTGGTTAATTCTTCTTCCTGATGGGAAAATAGAGTGACCTGTGCCTGTCCCAACACCAAGAGCTAGTCTCTCACTGGTTCCCCGTCTACCAGTTCATCCTCAGGACAAATTGCAACCTGTACGGAACAGGAGGTTAAAGGTGCTGATGCTCCTAGTAGGGAGATTATTAGTAAAGCGGCTGGAATGGCGAACCCGGGCACAAGGAGAAGAGAAATGAGGTGCGTTTTAGAAACCTTTCCCCATCACATGGTGTACCATCTTTTTGTTTTCTCATGCATGTTTTCGATGTAGGAAGATGCCCTTGAACCTGGAGATTTGCGACCCATGCGATGGGTACCACGCAGTATTACTTTAAAGGGTCTGCGTTTGCTCACCCAACCTCACCAAACCTCTCAGCCCCAAGAGTGTCCACCCTTATGTCTCATCCAGCTGTGGGTCTAGATATGGTCAATCCAGGTTGCATCACAGCCCCTGAACGCATTGTGTAAGAATTTCTCTCTCTTTCACTGTCTTTGTTTCATGGGTTTTTCAAAGTAATTTATTTTTATAATGGGGTTTAGCTGCTTTTCACTGCTGTGTTTATGCCGCTTTACACCCACTTGACACACTAACAGTGAGATATCAATACATAGGCTTTAAGATTATTACTAGTCAGATATATTCTTGTGCGGTGAATAGGGTGTGTTGAGTCCAGTTCTCTGAGCAAGGAGTAGGTCTTGTCTATTACATATTGGGTTTATGGAACGGTATCTGAGCTAATTTGAAACCCTTGTTTTATGTATCACCCCACCTCACCTTTCCCGTTAAGCAGCCATAGTGTGTTTTCTGCATGTGTGACTCTGTTCTGTTTTGTAATTCAGTTCAAGTGTAACGCTTTTGACATTCCCTCTATAAGTGATACCTTATGAGAAGTGTCCTTTTCTGTGTGACTTATTTCACTTAGAATCGTCGTACCTAAATCCACTCATCATGCTGCTACTAGCCTTATGACATTGATTTCATGGCTGAGTGATATTCCATTGTACATAAGGACCACAACTTCTTTATCCATTTTTCTCTTTCCTGGGATATTGAAGGTGGAATGAAGTGGAGGTCCTTGTCAACAGAGCAGCCCTAAACTTTGGGGTGCTTGTGTCTTGCTGATTTTTCATTTTCCCAATTTATACCCCCATGAGTGGAAGTGCCCTATGCTCTCTAAGCTGTGTTTTTTAGATGTTTCAGGACACACCGTACACTTCTCCAGAGTGGCTGTTGGCAATTTACATCCCGCCCATCAGTGTAGCAAGGCTCCCATTTCTCCATGGCCTGTCCTGCATTTCTGGTTTTGAGACTTTTTTCAGCATGGCCCTTTTGACCGATGGGTAGCGAGTCTTCTTTGTAGCGCTGATTTGCCTTTCCAGGTTGCTTGGTTGGCCAAAAAGGTCGTATGCGTTTTTTCCTGAATATATTCAGGAAAAAACGCATACGCCCTTTTTGGCCAAGGGCATCATTGTCAACGTTTTGCTGCTTTTCATGTGCTTTAAAGGCAATTCGAATCTACCTCCTGAAATCTGTTTCCTGCAATTCTGCCTTGATTTCAAATCCTCTTCTTTGCCTTCCCTCAATATATTTGTGGACGAGAGTTATCATTTATAACTCTGCAGGTTTGTGAATTGCCGTGCCCTGAAGCTCCATTTTACAACTCGCTTTTTTGGGAGCTGGCCGCAAAAGCGCAGGATGGCTTCAGGCCCTGTTCTGGTTCCGGGGGGGAGGATGAGCCTGTAGTTAATTCTTCTTCCTGATGGGAAAATAGAGTGACCTGTGCCTGTCCCAACACCAAGAGCTAGTCTCTCACTGGTTCCCCGTCTACCCGTTCATCCTCAGGACAAATTGCAACCTGTACGGAACAGGAGGTTAAAGGTGCTGATGCTCCTAGTAGGGAGATTATTAGTAAAGCGGCTGGAATGGCGAACCCGGGCACAAGGAGAAGAGAAATGAGGTGCGTTTTAGAAACCTTTCCCCATCACATGGTGTACCATCATTTTGTTTTCTCATGCATGTTTTCGATGTAGGAAGATGCCCTTGAACCTGGAGATTTGGGACCCATGCGATGGGTACCACGCAGTATTACTTTAAAGGGTCTGCGTTTGCTCACCCAACCTCACCAAACCTCTCAGCCCCAAGAGTGTCCACCCTTATGTCTCATCCAGCTGTGGGTCTAGATATGGTCAATCCAGGTTGCATCACAGCCCCTGAACGCATTGTGTAAGAATTTCTCTCTCTTTCACTGTCTTTGTTTCATGGGTTTTTCAAAGTAATTTATTTTTATAATGGGGTTTAGCTGCTTTTCACTGCTGTGTTTATGCCGCTTTACACCCACTTGACACACTAACAGTGAGATATCAATACATAGGCTTTAAGATTATTACTAGTCAGATATATTCTTGTGCGGTGAATAGGGTGTGTTGAGTCCAGTTCTCTGAGCAAGGAGTAGGTCTTGTCTATTACATATTGGGTTTATGGAACGGTATCTGAGCTAATTTGAAACCCTTGTTTTATGTATCACCCCACCTCACCTTTCCCGTTAAGCAGCCATAGTGTGTTTTCTGCATGTGTGACTCTGTTCTGTTTTGTAATTCAGTTCAAGTGTAACGGTTTTGACATTCCCTCTATAAGTGATACCTTATGAGAAGTGTCCTTTTCTGTGTGACTTATTTCACTTAGAATCGTCGTACCTAAATCCACTCATCATGCTGCTACTAGCCTTATGACATTGATTTCATGGCTGAGTGATATTCCATTGTACATAAGGACCACAACTTCTTTATCCATTTTTCTCTTTCCTGGGATATTGAAGGTGGAATGAAGTGGAGGTCCTTGTCAACAGGGCAGCCCTAAACTTTGGGGTGCTTGTGTCTTGCTGATTTTTCATTTTCCCAATTTATACCCCCATGAGTGGAAGTGCCCTATGCTCTCTAAGCTGTGTTTTTTAGATGTTTCAGCACAGACCGTACACTTCTCCAGAGTGGCTGTTGGCAATTTACATCCCGCCCATCAGTGTAGCAAGGCTCCCATTTCTCCATGGCCTGTCCTGCATTTCTGGTTTTGAGACTTTTTTCAGCATGGCCCTTTTGACCGATGGGTAGCGAGTCTTCTTTGTAGCGCTGATTTGCCTTTCCAGGTTGCTTGGTTGGCCAAAAAGGGCGTATGCGTTTTTTCCTGAATATATTCAGGAAAAAACGCATACGCCCTTTTTGGCCAAGGGCATCATTGTCAACGTTTTGCTGCTTTTCATGTGCTTTAAAGGCGATTCGAATCTACCTCCTGAAATCTGTTTCCTGCAATTCTGCCTTGATTTCAAATCCTCTTCTTTGCCTTCCCTCAATATATTTGTGGACGAGAGTTATCATTTATAACTCTGCAGGTTTGTGAATTGCAGTGCCCTGAAGCTCCATTTTACAACTCGCTTTTTTGGGAGCTGGCCGCAAAAGCGCAGGATGGCTTCAGGCCCTGTTCTGGTTCCGGGGGGGAGGATGAGCCTGTGGTTAATTCTTCTTCCTGATGGGAAAATAGAGTGACCTGTGCCTGTCCCAACACCAAGAGCTAGTCTCTCACTGGTTCCCCGTCTACCCGTTCATCCTCAGGACAAATTGCAACCTGTACGGAACAGGAGGTTAAAGGTGCTGATGCTCCTAGTAGGGAGATTATTAGTAAAGCGGCTGGAATGGCGAACCCGGGCACAAGGAGAAGAGAAATGAGGTGCGTTTTAGAAACCTTTCCCCATCACATGGTGTACCATCTTTTTGTTTTCTCATGCATGTTTTCGATGTAGGAAGATGCCCTTGAACCTGGAGATTTGCGACCCATGCGATGGGTACCACGCAGTATTACTTTAAAGGGTCTGCGTTTGCTCACCCAACCTCACCAAACCTCTCAGCCCCAAGAGTGTCCACCCTTATGTCTCATCCAGCTGTGGGTCTAGATATGGTCAATCCAGGTTGCATCACAGCCCCTGAACGCATTGTGTAAGAATTTCTCTCTCTTTCACTGTCTTTGTTTCATGGGTTTTTCAAAGTAATTTATTTTTATAATGGGGTTTAGCTGCTTTTCACTGCTGTGTTTATGCCGCTTTACACCCACTTGACACACTAACAGTGAGATATCAATACATAGGCTTTAAGATTATTACTAGTCAGATATATTCTTGTGCGGTGAATAGGGTGTGTTGAGTCCAGTTCTCTGAGCAAGGAGTAGGTCTTGTCTATTACATATTGGGTTTATGGAACGGTATCTGAGCTAATTTGAAACCCTTGTTTTATGTATCACCCCACCTCACCTTTCCCGTTAAGCAGCCATAGTGTGTTTTCTGCATGTGTGACTCTGTTCTGTTTTGTAATTCAGTTCAAGTGTAACGCTTTTGACATTCCCTCTATAAGTGATACCTTATGAGAAGTGTCCTTTTCTGTGTGACTTATTTCACTTAGAATCGTCGTACCTAAATCCACTCATCATGCTGCTACTAGCCTTATGACATTGATTTCATGGCTGAGTGATATTCCATTGTACATAAGGACCACAACTTCTTTATCCATTTTTCTCTTTCCTGGGATATTGAAGGTGGAATGAAGTGGAGGTCCTTGTCAACAGAGCAGCCCTAAACTTTGGGGTGCTTGTGTCTTGCTGATTTTTCATTTTCCCAATTTATACCCCCATGAGTGGAAGTGCCCTATGCTCTCTAAGCTGTGTTTTTTAGATGTTTCAGGACACACCGTACACTTCTCCAGAGTGGCTGTTGGCAATTTACATCCCGCCCATCAGTGTAGCAAGGCTCCCATTTCTCCATGGCCTGTCCTGCATTTCTGGTTTTGAGACTTTTTTCAGCATGGCCCTTTTGACCGATGGGTAGCGAGTCTTCTTTGTAGCGCTGATTTGCCTTTCCAGGTTGCTTGGTTGGCCAAAAAGGTCGTATGCGTTTTTTCCTGAATATATTCAGGAAAAAACGCATACGCCCTTTTTGGCCAAGGGCATCATTGTCAACGTTTTGCTGCTTTTCATGTGCTTTAAAGGCAATTCGAATCTACCTCCTGAAATCTGTTTCCTGCAATTCTGCCTTGATTTCAAATCCTCTTCTTTGCCTTCCCTCAATATATTTGTGGACGAGAGTTATCATTTATAACTCTGCAGGTTTGTGAATTGCCGTGCCCTGAAGCTCCATTTTACAACTCGCTTTTTTGGGAGCTGGCCGCAAAAGCGCAGGATGGCTTCAGGCCCTGTTCTGGTTCCGGGGGGGAGGATGAGCCTGTAGTTAATTCTTCTTCCTGATGGGAAAATAGAGTGACCTGTGCCTGTCCCAACACCAAGAGCTAGTCTCTCACTGGTTCCCCGTCTACCCGTTCATCCTCAGGACAAATTGCAACCTGTACGGAACAGGAGGTTAAAGGTGCTGATGCTCCTAGTAGGGAGATTATTAGTAAAGCGGCTTGAATGGCGAACCCGGGCACAAGGAGAAGAGAAATGAGGTGCGTTTTAGAAACCTTTCCCCATCACATGGTGTACCATCATTTTGTTTTCTCATGCATGTTTTCGATGTAGGAAGATGCCCTTGAACCTGGAGATTTGGGACCCATGCGATGGGTACCACGCAGTATTACTTTAAAGGGTCTGCGTTTGCTCACCCAACCTCACCAAACCTCTCAGCCCCAAGAGTGTCCACCCTTATGTCTCATCCAGCTGTGGGTCTAGATATGGTCAATCCAGGTTGCATCACAGCCCCTGAACGCATTGTGTAAGAATTTCTCTCTCTTTCACTGTCTTTGTTTCATGGGTTTTTCAAAGTAATTTATTTTTATAATGGGGTTTAGCTGCTTTTCACTGCTGTGTTTATGCCGCTTTACACCCACTTGACACACTAACAGTGAGATATCAATACATAGGCTTTAAGATTATTACTAGTCAGATATATTCTTGTGCGGTGAATAGGGTGTGTTGAGTCCAGTTCTCTGAGCAAGGAGTAGGTCTTGTCTATTACATATTGGGTTTATGGAACGGTATCTGAGCTAATTTGAAACCCTTGTTTTATGTATCACCCCACCTCACCTTTCCCGTTAAGCAGCCATAGTGTGTTTTCTGCATGTGTGACTCTGTTCTGTTTTGTAATTCAGTTCAAGTGTAACGGTTTTGACATTCCCTCTATAAGTGATACCTTATGAGAAGTGTCCTTTTCTGTGTGACTTATTTCACTTAGAATCGTCGTACCTAAATCCACTCATCATGCTGCTACTAGCCTTATGACATTGATTTCATGGCTGAGTGATATTCCATTGTACATAAGGACCACAACTTCTTTATCCATTTTTCTCTTTCCTGGGATATTGAAGTTGGAATGAAGTGGAGGTCCTTGTCAACAGAGCAGCCCTAAACTTTGGGGTGCTTGTGTCTTGCTGATTTTTCATTTTCCCAATTTATACCCCCATGAGTGGAAGTGCCCTATGCTCTCTAAGCTGTGTTTTTTAGATGTTTCAGGACACACCGTACACTTCTCCAGAGTGGCTGTTGGAAATTTACATCCCGCCCATCAGTGTAGCAAGGCTCCCATTTCTCCATGGCCTGTCCTGCATTTCTGGTTTTGAGACTTTTTTCAGCATGGCCCTTTTGACCGATGGGTAGCGAGTCTTCTTTGTAGCGCTGATTTGCCTTTCCAGGTTGCTTGGTTGGCCAAAAAGGGCGTATGCGTTTTTTCCTGAATATATTCAGGAAAAAACGCATACGCCCTTTTTGGCCAAGGGCATCATTGTCAACGTTTTGCTGCTTTTCATGTGCTTTAAAGGCGATTCGAATCTACCTCCTGAAATCTGTTTCCTGCAATTCTGCCTTGATTTCAAATCCTCTTCTTTGCCTTCCCTCAATATATTTGTGGACGAGAGTTATCATTTATAACTCTGCAGGTTTGTGAATTGCAGTGCCCTGAAGCTCCATTTTACAACTCGCTTTTTTGGGAGATGGCCGCAAAAGCGCAGGATGGCTTCAGGCCCTGTTCTGGTTCTGGGGGGGAGGATGAGCCTGTGGTTAATTCTTCTTCCTGATGGGAAAATAGAGTGACCTGTGCCTGTCCCAACACCAAGAGCTAGTCTCTCACTGTTTCCCCGTCTACCCGTTCATCCTCAGGACAAATTGCAACCTGTACGGAACAGGAGGTTAAAGGTGCTGATGCTCCAAGTAGGGAGGTTGTTAGTAAAGCGACTGGAATGGCGAACCCGGGCACAAGGAGAAGAGAAATGAGGTGCGTTTTAGAAACCTTTCCCCATCACATGGTGTACCATCTTTTTGTTTTCTCATGCATGTTTTCGATGTAGGAAGATGCCCTTCAACCTGGAGATTTGCGACCCATGCGATGGGTAACACGCAGTATTACTTTAAAGGGTCTGCGTTTGCTCACCCAACCTCACCAAACCTCTCAGCCCCAAGAGTGTCCACCCTTATGTCTCATCCAGCTGTGGGTCTAGATATGGTCAATCCAGGTTGCATCACAGCCCCTGAACGCATTGTGTAAGAATTTCGCTCTCTTTCACTGTCTTTGTTTCATGGGTTTTTCAAAGTAATTTATTTTTATAATGGGGTTTAGCTGCTTTTCACTGCTGTGTTTATGCCGCTTTACACCCACTTGACACACTAACAGTGAGATATCAATACATAGGCTTTAAGATTATTACTAGTCAGATATATTCTTGTGCGGTGAATAGGGTGTGTTGAGTCCAGTTCTCTGAGCAAGGAGTAGGTCTTGTCTATTACATATTGGGTTTATGGAGCGGTATCTGAGCTAATTTGAAACCCTTGTTTTATGTATCACCCCACCTCACCTTTCCCGTTAAGCAGCCATAGTGTGTTTTCTGCATGTGTGACTCTGTTCTGTTTTGTAATTCAGTTCAAGTGTAACGGTTTTGACATTCCCTCTATAAGTGATACCTTATGAGAAGTGTCCTTTTCTGTGTGACTTATTTCACTTAGAATCGTCGTACCTAAATCCACTCATCATGCTGCTACTAGCCTTATGACATTGATTTCATGGCTGAGTGATATTCCATTGTACATAAGGACCACAACTTCTTTATCCATTTTTCTCTTTCCTGGGATATTGAAGGTGGAATGAAGTGGAGGTCCTTGTCAACAGGGCAGCCCTAAACTTTGGGGTGCTTGTGTCTTGCTGATTTTTCATTTTCCCAATTTATACCCCCATGAGTGGAAGTGCCCTATGCTCTCTAAGCTGTGTTTTTTAGATGTTTCAGCACAGACCGTACACTTCTCCAGAGTGGCTGTTGGCAATTTACATCCCGCCCATCAGTGTAGCAAGGCTCCCATTTCTCCATGGCCTGTCCTGCATTTCTGGTTTTGAGACTTTTTTCAGCATGGCCCTTTTGACCGATGGGTAGCGAGTCTTCTTTGTAGCGCTGATTTGCCTTTCCAGGTTGCTTGGTTGGCCAAAAAGGGCGTATGCGTTTTTTCCTGAATATATTCAGGAAAAAACGCATACGCCCTTTTTGGCCAAGGGCATCATTGTCAACGTTTTGCTGCTTTTCATGTGCTTTAAAGGCGATTCGAATCTACCTCCTGAAATCTGTTTCCTGCAATTCTGCCTTGATTTCAAATCCTCTTCTTTGCCTTCCCTCAATATATTTGTGGACGAGAGTTATCATTTATAACTCTGCAGGTTTGTGAATTGCAGTGCCCTGAAGCTCCATTTTACAACTCGCTTTTTTGGGAGCTGGCCGCAAAAGCGCAGGATGACTTCAGGCCCTGTTCTGGTTCCGGGGGGGAGGATGAGCCTGTGGTTAATTCTTCTTCCTGATGGGAAAATAGAGTGACCTGTGCCTGTCCCAACACCAAGAGCTAGTCTCTCCCTGGTTCCCCGTCTACCCGTTCATCCTCAGGACAAATTGCAACCTGTACGGAACAGGAGGTTAAAGGTGCTGATGCTCCTAGTAGGGAGATTATTAGTAAAGCGGCTGGAATGGCGAACCCGGGCACAAGGAGAAGAGAAATGAGGTGCGTTTTAGAAACCTTTCCCCATCACATGGTGTACCATCTTTTTGTTTTCTCATGCATGTTTTCGATGTAGGAAGATGCCCTTGAACCTGGAGATTTGCGACCCATGCGATGGGTACCACGCAGTATTACTTTAAAGGGTCTGCGTTTGCTCACCCAACCTCACCAAACCTCTCAGCCCCAAGAGTGTCCACCCTTATGTCTCATCCAGCTGTGGGTCTAGATATGGTCAATCCAGGTTGCATCACAGCCCCTGAACGCATTGTGTAAGAATTTCTCTCTCTTTCACTGTCTTTGTTTCATGGGTTTTTCAAAGTAATTTATTTTTATAATGGGGTTTAGCTGCTTTTCACTGCTGTGTTTATGCCGCTTTACACCCACTTGAAACACTAACAGTGAGATATCAATACATAGGCTTTAAGATTATTACTAGTCAGATATATTCTTGTGCGGTGAATAGGGTGTGTTGAGTCCAGTTCTCTGAGCAAGGAGTAGGTCTTGTCTATTACATATTGGGTTTATGGAACGGTATCTGAGCTAATTTGAAACCCTTGTTTTATGTATCACCCCACCTCACCTTTCCCGTTAAGCAGCCATAGTGTGTTTTCTGCATGTGTGACTCTGTTCTGTTTTGTAATTCAGTTCAAGTGTAACGGTTTTGACATTCCCTCTATAAGTGATACCTTATGAGAAGTGTCCTTTTCTGTGTGACTTATTTCACTTAGAATCGTCGTACCTAAATCCACTCATCATGCTGCTACTAGCCTTATGACATTGATTTCTTGGCTGAGTGATATTCCATTGTACATAAGGACCACAACTTCTTTATCCATTTTTCTCTTTCCTGGGATATTGAAGTTGGAATGAAGTGGAGGTCCTTGTCAACAGAGCAGCCCTAAACTTTGGGGTGCTTGTGTCTTGCTGATTTTTCATTTTCCCAATTTATACCCCCATGAGTGGAAGTGCCCTATGCTCTCTAAGCTGTGTTTTTTAGATGTTTCAGGACACACCGTACACTTCTCCAGAGTGGCTGTTGGCAATTTACATCCCGCCCATCAGTGTAGCAAGGCTCCCATTTCTCCATGGCCTGTCCTGCATTTCTGGTTTTGAGACTTTTTTCAGCATGGCCCTTTTGACCGATGGGTAGCGAGTCTTCTTTATAGCGCTGATTTGCCTTTCCAGGTTGCTTGGTTGGCCAAAAAGGGCGTATACGTTTTTTCCTGAATATATTCAGGAAAAAACGCATACGCCCTTTTTGGCCAAGGGCATCATTGTCAACGTTTTGCTGCTTTTCATGTGCTTTAAAGGCGATTCCAATCTACCTCCTGAAATCTGTTTCCTGCAATTCTGCCTTGATTTCAAATCCTCTTCTTTGCCTTCCCTCAATATATCTGTGGACGAGAGTTATCATTTATAACTCTGCAGGTTTGTGAATTGCAGTGCCCTGAAGCTCCATTTTACAACTCGCTTTTTTGGGAGCTGGCCGCAAAAGCGCAGGATGGCTTCAGGCCCTGTTCTGGTTCCGGGGGGGAGGATGAGCCTGTGGTTAATTCTTCTTCCTGATGGGAAAATAGAGTGACCTGTGCCTGTCCCAACACCAAGAGCTAGTCTCTCACTGGTTCCCCGTCTACCCGTTCATCCTCAGGACAAATTGCAACCTGTACGGAACAGGAGGTTAAAGGTGCTGATGCTCCAAGTAGGGAGATTGTTAGTAAAGCGACTGGAATGGCGAACCCGGGCACAAGGAGAAGAGAAATGAGGTGCGTTTTAGAAACCTTTCCCCATCACATGGTGTACCATCTTTTTGTTTTCTCATGCATGTTTTCGATGTAGGAAGATGCCCTTCAACCTGGAGATTTGCGACCCATGCGATGGGTAACACGCAGTATTACTTTAAAGGGTCTGCGTTTGCTCACCCAACCTCACCAAACCTCTCAGCCCCAAGAGTGTCCACCCTTATGTCTCATCCAGCTGTGGGTCTAGATATGGTCAATCCAGGTTGCATCACAGCCCCTGAACGCATTGTGTAAGAATTTCTCTCTCTTTCACTGTCTTTGTTTCATGGGTTTTTCAAAGTAATTTATTTTTATAATGGGGTTTAGCTGCTTTTCACTGCTGTGTTTATGCCGCTTTACACCCACTTGACACACTAACAGTGAGATATCAATACATAGGCTTTAAGATTATTACTAGTCAGATATATTCTTGTGCGGTGAATAGGGTGTGTTGAGTCCAGTTCTCTGAGCAAGGAGTAGGTCTTGTCTATTACATATTGGGTTTATGGAACGGTATCTGAGCTAATTTGAAACCCTTGTTTTATGTATCACCCCACCTCACCTTTCCCGTTAAGCAGCCATAGTGTGTTTTCTGCATGTGTGACTCTGTTCTGTTTTGTAATTCAGTTCAAGTGTAACGGTTTTGACATTCCCTCTATAAGTGATACCTTATGAGAAGTGTCCTTTTCTGTGTGACTTATTTCACTTAGAATCGTCGTACCTAAATCCACTCATCATGCTGCTACTAGCCTTATGACATTGATTTCATGGCTGAGTGATATTCCATTGTACATAAGGACCACAACTTCTTTATCCATTTTTCTCTTTCCTGGGATATTGAAGGTGGAATGAAGTGGAGGTCCTTGTCAACAGGGCAGCCCTAAACTTTGGGGTGCTTGTGTCTTGCTGATTTTTCATTTTCCCAATTTATACCCCCATGAGTGGAAGTGCCCTATGCTCTCTAAGCTGTGTTTTTTAGATGTTTCAGCACACACCGTACATTTCTCCAGAGTGGCTGTTGGCAATTTACATCCCGCCCATCAGTGTAGCAAGGCTCCCATTTCTCCATGGCCTGTCCTGCATTTCTGGTTTTGAGACTTTTTTCAGCATGGCCCTTTTGACCGATGGGTAGCGAGTCTTCTTTGTAGCGCTGATTTGCCTTTCCAGGTTGCTTGGTTGGCCAAAAAGGGCGTATGCGTTTTTTCCTGAATATATTCAGGAAAAAACGCATACGCCCTTTTTGGCCAAGGGCATCATTGTCAACGTTTTGCCGCTTTTCATGTGCTTTAAAGGCGATTCGAATCTACCTCCTGAAATCTGTTTCCTGCAATTCTGCCTTGATTTCAAATCCTCTTCTTTGCCTTCCCTCAATATATTTGTGGACGAGAGTTATCATTTATAACTCTGCAGGTTTGTGAATTGCCGTGCCCTGAAGCTCCATTTTACAACTCGCTTTTTTGGGAGCTGGCCGCAAAAGCGCAGGATGGCTTCAGGCCCTGTTCTGGTTCTAGGGGGGAGGATGAGCCTGTGGTTAATTCTTCTTCCTGATGGGAAAATAGAGTGACCTGTGCCTGTCCCAACACCAAGAGCTAGTCTCTCACTGGATCCCCGTCTACCCGTTCATCCTCAGGACAAATTGCAATCTGTACGGAACAGGAGGTTAAAGGTGCTGATGCTCCAATTAGGGAGATTATTAGTAAAGCGGCTGGAATGGCGAACCCGGGCACAAGGAGAAGAGAAATGAGGTGCGTTTTAGAAACCTTTCCCCATCACATGGTGTACCATCATTTTGTTTTCTCATGCATGTTTTCGATGTAGGAAGATGCCCTTGAACCTGGAGATTTGGGACCCATGCGATGGGTACCACGCAGTATTACTTTAAAGGGTCTGCGTTTGCTCACCCAACCTCACCAAACCTCTCAGCCCCAAGAGTGTCCACCCTTATGTCTCATCCAGCTGTGGGTCTAGATATGGTCAATCCAGGTTGCATCACAGCCCCTGAACGCATTGTGTAAGAATTTCTCTCTCTTTCACTGTCTTTGTTTCATGGGTTTTTCAAAGTAATTTATTTTTATAATGGGGTTTAGCTGCTTTTCACTGCTGTGTTTATGCCGCTTTACACCCACTTGACACACTAACAGTGAGATATCAATACATAGGCTTTAAGATTATTACTAGTCAGATATATTCTTGTGCGGTGAATAGGGTGTGTTGAGTCCAGTTCTCTGAGCAAGGAGTAGGTCTTGTCTATTACATATTGGGTTTATGGAACGGTATCTGAGCTAATTTGAAACCCTTGTTTTATGTATCACCCCACCTCACCTTTCCCGTTAAGCAGCCATAGTGTGTTTTCTGCATGTGTGACTCTGTTCTGTTTTGTAATTCAGTTCAAGTGTAACGGTTTTGACATTCCCTCTATAAGTGATACCTTATGAGAAGTGTCCTTTTCTGTGTGACTTATTTCACTTAGAATCGTCGTACCTAAATCCACTCATCATGCTGCTACTAGCCTTATGACATTGATTTCATGGCTGAGTGATATTCCATTGTACATAAGGACCACAACTTCTTTATCCATTTTTCTCTTTCCTGGGATATTGAAGTTGGAATGAAGTGGAGGTCCTTGTCAACAGAGCAGCCCTAAACTTTGGGGTGCTTGTGTCTTGCTGATTTTTCATTTTCCCAATTTATACCCCCATGAGTGGAAGTGCCCTATGCTCTCTAAGCTGTGTTTTTTAGATGTTTCAGGACACACCGTACACTTCTCCAGAGTGGCTGTTGGCAATTTACATCCCGCCCATCAGTGTAGCAAGGCTCCCATTTCTCCATGGCCTGTCCTGCATTTCTGGTTTTGAGACTTTTTTCAGCATGGCCCTTTTGACCGATGGGTAGCGAGTCTTCTTTGTAGCGCTGATTTGCCTTTCCAGGTTGCTTGGTTGGCCAAAAAGGGCGTATGCGTTTTTTCCTGAATATATTCAGGAAAAAACGCATACGCCCTTTTTGGCCAAGGGCATCATTGTCAACGTTTTGCTGCTTTTCATGTGCTTTAAAGGCGATTCGAATCTACCTCCTGAAATCTGTTTCCTGCAATTCTGCCTTGATTTCAAATCCTCTTCTTTGCCTTCCCTCAATATATTTGTGGACGAGAGTTATCATTTATAACTCTGCAGGTTTGTGAATTGCAGTGCCCTGAAGCTCCATTTTACAACTCGCTTTTTTGGGAGCTGGCCGCAAAAGCGCAGGATGGCTTCAGGCCCTGTTCTGGTTCCGCGGGGGAGGATGAGCCTGTGGTTAATTCTTCTTCCTGATGGGAAAATAGAGTGACCTGTGCCTGTCCCAACACCAAGAGCTAGTCTCTCACTGGTTCCCCGTCTACCCGTTCATCCTCAGGACAAATTGCAACCTGTACGGAACAGGAGGTTAAAGGTGCTGATGCTCCAAGTAGGGAGATTGTTAGTAAAGCGACTGGAATGGCGAACCCGGGCACAAGGAGAAGAGAAATGAGGTGCGTTTTAGAAACCTTTCCCCATCACATGGTGTACCATCTTTTTGTTTTCTCATGCATGTTTTCGATGTAGGAAGATGCCCTTGAACCTGGAGATTTGCGACCCATGCGATGGGTACCACGCAGTATTACTTTAAAGGGTCTGCGTTTGCTCACCCAACCTCACCAAACCTCTCAGCCCCAAGAGTGTCCACCCTTATGTCTCATCCAGCTGTGGGTCTAGATATGGTCAATCCAGGTTGCATCACAGCCCCTGAACGCATTGTGTAAGAATTTCTCTCTCTTTCACTGTCTTTGTTTCATGGGTTTTTCAAAGTAATTTATTTTTATAATGGGGTTTAGCTGCTTTTCACTGCTGTGTTTATGCCGCTTTACACCCACTTGACACACTAACAGTGAGATATCAATACATAGGCTTTAAGATTATTACTAGTCAGATATATTCTTGTGCGGTGAATAGGGTGTGTTGAGTCCAGTTCTCTGAGCAAGGAGTAGGTCTTGTCTATTACATATTGGGTTTATGGAACGGTATCTGAGCTAATTTGAAACCCTTGTTTTATGTATCACCCCACCTCACCTTTCCCGTTAAGCAGCCATAGTGTGTTTTCTGCATGTGTGACTCTGTTCTGTTTTGTAATTCAGTTCAAGTGTAACGGTTTTGACATTCCCTCTATAAGTGATACCTTATGAGAAGTGTCCTTTTCTGTGTGACTTATTTCACTTAGAATCGTCGTACCTAAATCCACTCATCATGCTGCTACTAGCCTTATGACATTGATTTCATGGCTGAGTGATATTCCATTGTACATAAGGACCACAACTTCTTTATCCATTTTTCTCTTTCCTGGGATATTGAAGGTGGAATGAAGTGGAGGTCCTTGTCAACAGGGCAGCCCTAAACTTTGGGGTGCTTGTGTCTTGCTGATTTTTCATTTTCCCAATTTATACCCCCATGAGTGGAAGTGCCCTATGCTCTCTAAGCTGTGTTTTTTAGATGTTTCAGCACACACCGTACATTTCTCCAGAGTGGCTGTTGGCAATTTACATCCCGCCCATCAGTGTAGCAAGGCTCCCATTTCTCCATGGCCTGTCCTGCATTTCTGGTTTTGAGACTTTTTTCAGCATGGCCCTTTTGACCGATGGGTAGCGAGTCTTCTTTGTAGCGCTGATTTGCCTTTCCAGGTTGCTTGGTTGGCCAAAAAGGGCGTATGCGTTTTTTCCTGAATATATTCAGGAAAAAACGCATACGCCCTTTTTGGCCAAGGGCATCATTGTCAACGTTTTGCCGCTTTTCATGTGCTTTAAAGGCGATTCGAATCTACCTCCTGAAATCTGTTTCCTGCAATTCTGCCTTGATTTCAAATCCTCTTCTTTGCCTTCCCTCAATATATTTGTGGACGAGAGTTATCATTTATAACTCTGCAGGTTTGTGAATTGCCGTGCCCTGAAGCTCCATTTTACAACTCGCTTTTTTGGGAGCTGGCCGCAAAAGCGCAGGATGGCTTCAGGCCCTGTTCTGGTTCCAGGGGGGAGGATGAGCCTGTGGTTAATTCTTCTTCCTGATGGGAAAATAGAGTGACCTGTGCCTGTCCCAACACCAAGAGCTAGTCTCTCACTGGATCCCCGTCTACCCGTTCATCCTCAGGACAAATTGCAATCTGTACGGAACAGGAGGTTAAAGGTGCTGATGCTCCAATTAGGGAGATTATTAGTAAAGCGGCTGGAATGGCGAACCCGGGCACAAGGAGAAGAGAAATGAGGTGCGTTTTAGAAACCTTTCCCCATCACATGGTGTACCATCGTTTTGTTTTCTCATGCATGTTTTCGATGTAGGAAGATGCCCTTGAACCTGGAGATTTGGGACCCATGCGATGGGTACCACGCAGTATTACTTTAAAGGGTCTGCGTTTGCTCACCCAACCTCACCAAACCTCTCAGCCCCAAGAGTGTCCACCCTTATGTCTCATCCAGCTGTGGGTCTAGATATGGTCAATCCAGGTTGCATCACAGCCCCTGAACGCATTGTGTAAGAATTTCGCTCTCTTTCACTGTCTTTGTTTCATGGGTTTTTCAAAGTAATTTATTTTTATAATGGGGTTTAGCTGCTTTTCACTGCTGTGTTTATGCCGCTTTACACCCACTTGACACACTAACAGTGAGATATCAATACATAGGCTTTAAGATTATTACTAGTCAGATATATTCTTGTGCGGTGAATAGGGTGTGTTGAGTCCAGTTCTCTGAGCAAGGAGTAGGTCTTGTCTATTACATATTGGGTTTATGGAACGGTATCTGAGCTAATTTGAAACCCTTGTTTTATGTATCACCCCACCTCACCTTTCCCGTTAAGCAGCCATAGTGTGTTTTCTGCATGTGTGACTCTGTTCTGTTTTGTAATTCAGTTCAAGTGTAACGCTTTTTACATTCCCTCTATAAGTGATACCTTATGAGAAGTGTCCTTTTCTGTGTGACTTATTTCACTTAGAATCGTCGTACCTAAATCCACTCATCATGCTGCTACTAGCCTTATGACATTGATTTCATGGCTGAGTGATATTCCATTGTACATAAGGACCACAACTTCTTTATCCATTTTTCTCTTTCCTGGGATATTGAAGGTGGAATGAAGTGGAGGTCCTTGTCAACAGAGCAGCCCTAAACTTTGGGGTGCTTGTGTCTTGCTGATTTTTCATTTTCCCAATTTATACCCCCATGAGTGGAAGTGCCCTATGCTCTCTAAGCTGTGTTTTTTAGATGTTTCAGGACACACCGTACACTTCTCCAGAGTGGCTGTTGGCAATTTACATCCCGCCCATCAGTGTAGCAAGGCTCCCATTTCTCCATGGCCTGTCCTGCATTTCTGGTTTTGAGACTTTTTTCAGCATGGCCCTTTTGACCGATGGGTAGCGAGTCTTCTTTGTAGCGCTGATTTGCCTTTCCAGGTTGCTTGGTTGGCCAAAAAGGGCGTATGCGTTTTTTCCTGAATATATTCAGGAAAAAACGCATACGCCCTTTTTGGCCAAGGGCATCATTGTCAACGTTTTGCCGCTTTTCATGTGCTTTAAAGGCGATTCGAATCTACCTCCTGAAATCTGTTTCCTGCAATTCTGCCTTGATTTCAAATCCTCTTCTTTGCCTTCCCTCAATATATTTGTGGACGAGAGTTATCATTTATAACTCTGCAGGTTTGTGAATTGCAGTGTCCTGAAGCTCCATTTTACAACTCGCTTTTTTGGGAGCTGGCCGCAAAAGCGCAGGATGGCTTCAGGCCCTGTTCTGGTTCCGGGGGGGAGGATGAGCCTGTGGTTAATTCTTCTTCCTGATGGGAAAATAGAGTGACCTGTGCCTGTCCCAACACCAAGAGCTAGTCTCTCACTGTTTCCCCGTCTACCCGTTCATCCTCAGGACAAATTGCAACCTGTACGGAACAGGAGGTTAAAGGTGCTGATGCTCCTAGTAGGGAGATTATTAGTAAAGCGACTGGAATGGCGAACCCGGGCACAAGGAGAAGAGAAATGAGGTGCGTTTTAGAAACCTTTCCCCATCACATGGTGTACCATCTTTTTGTTTTCTCATGCATGTTTTCGATGTAGGAAGATGCCCTTGAACCTGGAGATTTGCGACCCATGCGATGGGTAACACGCAGTATTACTTTAAAGGGTCTGCGTTTGCTCACCCAACCTCACCAAACCTCTCAGCCCCAAGAGTGTGCACCCTTATGTCTCATCCAGCTGTGGGTCTAGATATGGTCAATCCAGGTTGCATCACAGCCCCTGAACGCATTGTGTAAGAATTTCTCTCTCTTTCACTGTCTTTGTTTCATGGGTTTTTCAAAGTAATTTATTTTTATAATGGGGTTTAGCTGCTTTTCACTGCTGTGTTTATGCCGCTTTACACCCACTTGACACACTAACAGTGAGATATCAATACATAGGCTTTAAGATTATTACTAGTCAGATATATTCTTGTGCGGTGAATAGGGTGTGTTGAGTCCAGTTCTCTGAGCAAGGAGTAGGTCTTGTCTATTACATATTGGGTTTATGGAACGGTATCTGAGCTAATTTGAAACCCTTGTTTTATGTATCACCCCACCTCACCTTTCCCGTTAAGCAGCCATAGTGTGTTTTCTGCATGTGTGACTCTGTTCTGTTTTGTAATTCAGTTCAAGTGTAACGGTTTTGACATTCCCTCTATAAGTGATACCTTATGAGAAGTGTCCTTTTCTGTGTGACTTATTTCACTTAGAATCGTCGTACCTAAATCCACTCATCATGCTGCTACTAGCCTTATGACATTGATTTCATGGCTGAGTGATATTCCATTGTACATAAGGACCACAACTTCTTTATCCATTTTTCTCTTTCCTGGGATATTGAAGGTGGAATGAAGTGGAGGTCCTTGTCAACAGGGCAGCCCTAAACTTTGGGGTGCTTGTGTCTTGCTGATTTTTCATTTTCCCAATTTATACCCCCATGAGTGGAAGTGCCCTATGCTCTCTAAGCTGTGTTTTTTAGATGTTTCAGCACACACCGTACATTTCTCCAGAGTGGCTGTTGGCAATTTACATCCCGCCCATCAGTGTAGCAAGGCTCCCATTTCTCCATGGCCTGTCCTGCATTTCTGGTTTTGAGACTTTTTTCAGCATGGCCCTTTTGACCGATGGGTAGCGAGTCTTCTTTGTAGCGCTGATTTGCCTTTCCAGGTTGCTTGGTTGGCCAAAAAGGGCGTATGCGTTTTTTCCTGAATATATTCAGGAAAAAACGCATACGCCCTTTTTGGCCAAGGGCATCATTGTCAATGTTTTGCTGCTTTTCATGTGCTTTAAAGGCGATTCGAATCTACCTCCTGAAATCTGTTTCCTGCAATTCTGCCTTGATTTCAAATCCTCTTCTTTGCCTTCCCTCAATATATTTGTGGACGAGAGTTATCATTTATAACTCTGCAGGTTTGTGAATTGCAGTGTCCTGAAGCTCCATTTTACAACTCGCTTTTTTGGGAGCTGGCCGCAAAAGCGCAGGATGGCTTCAGGCCCTGTTCTGGTTCCGGGGGGGAGGATGAGCCTGTGGTTAATTCTTCTTCCTGATGGGAAAATAGAGTGACCTGTGCCTGTCCCAACACCAAGAGCTAGTCTCTCACTGGTTCCCCGTCTACCCGTTCATCCTCAGGACAAATTGCAACCTGTACGGAACAGGAGGTTAAAGGTGCTGATGCTCCTAGTAGGGAGATTATTAGTAAAGCGGCTGGAATGGCGAACCCGGGCATAAGGAGAAGAGAAATGAGGTGCGTTTTAGAAACCTTTCCCCATCACATGGTGTACCATCTTTTTGTTTTCTCATGCATGTTTTCGATGTAGGAAGATGCCCTTGAAACTGGAGATTTGCGACCCATGCGATGGGTAACACACAGTATTACTTTAAAGGGTCTGCGTTTGCTCACCCAACCTCACCAAACCTCTCAGCCCCAAGAGTGTCCACCCTTATGTCTCATCCAGCTGAGGGTCTAGATATGGTCAATCCAGGTTGCATCACAGCCCCTGAACGCATTGTGTAAGAATTTCTCTCTCTTTCACTGTCTTTGTTTCATGGGTTTTTCAAAGTAATTTATTTTTATAATGGGGTTTAGCTGCTTTTCACTGCTGTGTTTATGCCGCTTTACACCCACTTGACACACTAACAGTGAGATATCAATACATAGGCTTTAAGATTATTACTAGTCAGATATATTCTTGTGCGGTGAATAGGGTGTGTTGAGTCCAGTTCTCTGAGCAAGGAGTAGGTCTTGTCTATTACATATTGGGTTTATGGAGCGGTATCTGAGCTAATTTGAAACCCTTGTTTTATGTATCACCCCACCTCACCTTTCCCGTTAAGCAGCCATAGTGTGTTTTCTGCATGTGTGACTCTGTTCTGTTTTGTAATTCAGTTCAAGTGTAACGCTTTTTACATTCCCTCTATAAGTGATACCTTATGAGAAGTGTCCTTTTCTGTGTGACTTATTTCACTTAGAATCGTCGTACCTAAATCCACTCATCATGCTGCTACTAGCCTTATGACATTGATTTCATGGCTGAGTGATATTCCATTGTACATAAGGACCACAACTTCTTTATCCATTTTTCTCTTTCCTGGGATATTGAAGGTGGAATGAAGTGGAGGTCCTTGTCAACAGAGCAGCCCTAAACTTTGGGGTGCTTGTGTCTTGCTGATTTTTCATTTTCCCAATTTATACCCCCATGAGTGGAAGTGCCCTATGCTCTCTAAGCTGTGTTTTTTATATGTTTCAGGACACACCGTACACTTCTCCAGAGTGGCTGTTGGCAATTTACATCCCGCCCATCAGTGTAGCAAGGCTCCCATTTCTCCATGGCCTGTCCTGCATTTCTGGTTTTGAGACTTTTTTCAGCATGGCCCTTTTGACCGATGGGTAGCGAGTCTTCTTTGTAGCGCTGATTTGCCTTTCCAGGTTGCTTGGTTGGCCAAAAAGGGCGTATGCGTTTTTTCCTGAATATATTCAGGAAAAAACGCATACGCCCCTTTTGGCCAAGGGCATCATTGTCAACGTTTTGCTGCTTTTCATGTGCTTTAAAGGCGATTCGAATCTACCTCCTGAAATCTGTTTCCTGCAATTCTGCCTTGATTTCAAATCCTCTTCTTTGCCTTCCCTCAATATATCTGTGGACGAGAGTTATCATTTATAACTCTGCAGGTTTGTGAATTGCAGTGCCCTGAAGCTCCATTTTACAACTCGCTTTTTTGGGAGCTGGCCGCAAAAGCGCAGGATGGCTTCAGGCCCTGTTCTGGTTCCGGGGGGGAGGATGAGCCTGTGGTTAATTCTTCTTCCTGATGGGAAAATAGAGTGACCTGTGCCTGTCCCAACACCAAGAGCTAGTCTCTCACTGGTTCCCCGTCTACCCGTTCATCCTCAGGACAAATTGCAACCTGTACGGAACAGGAGGTTAAAGGTGCTGATGCTCCAAGTAGGGAGATTGTTAGTAAAGCGGCTGGAATGGCGAACCCGGGCACAAGGAGAAGAGAAATGAGGTGCGTTTTAGAAACCTTTCCCCATCACATGGTGTACCATCGTTTTGTTTTCTCATGCATGTTTTCGATGTAGGAAGATGCCCTTGAACCTGGAGATTTGCGACCCATGCGATGGGTAACACGCAGTATTACTTTAAAGGGTCTGCGTTTGCTCACCCAACCTCACCAAACCTCTCAGCCCCAAGAGTGTCCACCCTTATGTCTCATCCAGCTGTGGGTCTAGATATGGTCAATCCAGGTTGCATCACAGCCCCTGAACGCATTGTGTAAGAATTTCGCTCTCTTTCACTGTCTTGGTTTCATGGGTTTTTCAAAGTAATTTATTTTTATAATGGGGTTTAGCTGCTTTTCACTGCTGTGTTTATGCCGCTTTACACCCATTTGACACACTAACAGTGAGATATCAATACATAGGTTTCAAGATTATTACTAGTCAGATATATTCTTGTGCGGTGAATAGGGCGTGTTGAGTCCAGTTCTCTGAGCAAGGAGTAGGTCTTGTCTATTACATATTGGGTTTATGGAACGGTATCTGAGCTAATTTGAAACCCTTGTTTTATGTATCACCCCACCTCACCTTTCCCGTTAAGCAGCCATAGTGTGTTTTCTGCATGTGTGACTCTGTTCTGTTTTGTAATTCAGTTCAAGTGTAACGCTTTTTACATTCCCTCTATAAGTGATACCTTATGAGAAGTGTCCTTTTCTGTGTGACTTATTTCACTTAGAATCGTCGTACCTAAATCCACTCATCATGCTGCTACTAGCCTTATGACATTGATTTCATGGCTGAGTGATATTCCATTGTACATAAGGACCACAACTTCTTTATCCATTTTTCTCTTTCCTAGGATATTGAAGGTGGAATGAAGTGGAGGTCCTTGTCAACAGAGCAGCCCTAAACTTTGGGGTGCTTGTGTCTTGCTGATTTTTCATTTTCCCAATTTATACCCCCATGAGTGGAAGTGCCCTATGCTCTCTAAGCTGTGTTTTTTAGATGTTTCAGGACACACCGTACACTTCTCCAGAGTGGCTGTTGGCAATTTACATCCCGCCCATCAGTGTAGCAAGGCTCCCATTTCTCCATGGCCTGTCCTGCATTTCTGGTTTTGAGACTTTTTTCAGCATGGCCCTTTTGACCGATGGGTAGCGAGTCTTCTTTGTAGCGCTGATTTGCCTTTCCAGGTTGCTTGGTTGGCCAAAAAGGGCGTATGCGTTTTTTCCTGAATATATTCAGGAAAAAACGCATACGCCCTTTTTGGCCAAGGGCATCATTGTCAACGTTTTGCTGCTTTTCATGTGCTTTAAAGGCGATTCGAATCTACCTCCTGAAATCTGTTTCCTGCAATTCTGCCTTGATTTCAAATCCTCTTCTTTGCCTTCCCTCAATATATTTGTGGACGAGAGTTATCATTTATAACTCTGCAGGTTTGTGAATTGCAGTGTCCTGAAGCTCCATTTTACAACTCGCTTTTTTGGGAGCTGGCCGCAAAAGCGCAGGATGGCTTCAGGCCCTGTTCTGGTTCCGGGGGGGAGGATGAGCCTGTGGTTAATTCTTCTTCCTGATGGGAAAATAGAGTGACCTGTGCCTGTCCCAACACCAAGAGCTAGTCTCTCACTGGTTCCCCGTCTACCCGTTCATCCTCAGGACAAATTGCAACCTGTACGGAACAGGAGGTTAAAGGTGCTGATGCTCCTAGTAGGGAGATTATTAGTAAAGCGGCTGGAATGGCGAACCCGGGCACAAGGAGAAGAGAAATGAGGTGCGTTTTAGAAACCTTTCCCCATCACATGGTGTACAATATTTTTGTTTGCTCATGCATGTTTTCGATGTAGGAAGATGCCCTTGAACCTGGAGATTTGCGACCCATGCGATGGGTAACACGCAGTATTACTTTAAAGGGTCTGCGTTTGCTCACCCAACCTCACCAAACCTCTCAGCCCCAAGAGTGTCCACCCTTATGTCTCATCCAGCTGTGGGTCTAGATATGGTCAATCCAGGTTGCATCACAGCCCCTGAACGCATTGTGTAAGAATTTCGCTCTCTTTCACTGTCTTTGTTTCATGGGTTTTTCAAAGTAATTTATTTTTATAATGGGGTTTAGCTGCTTTTCACTGCTGTGTTTATGCCACTTTACACCCACTTGACACACTAACAGAGAGATATCAATACATAGGTTTTAAGATTATTACTAGTCAGATATATTCTTGTGCGGTGAATAGGGCGTGTTGAGTCCAGTTCTCTGAGCAAGGAGTAGGTCTTGTCTATTACATATTGGGTTTATGGAACGGTATCTGAGCTAATTTGAAACACTTGTTTTATGTATCACCCCACCTCACCTTTCCCGTTAAGCAGCCATAGTGTGTTTTCTGCATGTGTGACTCTGTTCTGTTTTGTAATTCAGTTCAAGTGTAACGGTTTTGACATTCCCTCTATAAGTGATACCTTATGAGAAGTGTCCTTTTCTGTGTGACTTATTTCACTTAGAATCGTCGTACCTAAATCCACTCATCATGCTGCTACTAGCCTTATGACATTGATTTCATGGCTGAGTGATATTCCATTGTACATAAGGACCACAACTTCTTTATCCATTTTTCTCTTTCCTGGGATATTGAAGGTGGAATGAAGTGGAGGTCCTTGTCAACAGAGCAGCCCTAAACTTTGGGGTGCTTGTGTCTTGCTGATATTTCATTTTCCCAATTTATACCCCCATGAGTGGAAGTGCCCTATGCTCTCTAAGCTGTGTTTTTTAGATGTTTCAGGACACACCGTACACTTCTCCAGAGTGGCTGTTGGCAATTTACATCCCGCCCATCAGTGTAGCAAGGCTCCCATTTCTCCATGGCCTGTCCTGCATTTCTGGTTTTGAGACTTTTTTCAGCATGGCCCTTTTGACCGATGGGTAGCGAGTCTTCTTTGTAGCGCTGATTTGCCTTTCCAGGTTGCTTGGTTGGCCAAAAAGGGCGTATGCGTTTTTTCCTGAATATATTCAGGAAAAAACGCATACGCCCCTTTTGGCCAAGGGCATCATTGTCAACGTTTTGCTGCTTTTCATGTGCTTTAAAGGCGATTCGAATCTACCTCCTGAAATCTGTTTCCTGCAATTCTGCCTTGATTTCAAATCCTCTTCTTTGCCTTCCCTCAATATATTTGTGGACGAGAGTTATCATTTATAACTCTGCAGGTTTGTGAATTGCAGTGCCCTGAAGCTCCATTTTACAACTCGCTTTTTTGGGAGCTGGCCGCAAAAGCGCAGGATGGCTTCAGGCCCTGTTCTGGTTCCGGGGGCGAGGATGAGCCTGTGGTTAATTCTTCTTCCTGATGGGAAAATAGAGTGACCTGTGCCTGTCCCAACACCAAGAGCTAGTCTCTCACTGGTTCCCCGTCTACCCGTTCATCCTCAGGACAAATTGCAACCTGTACGGAACAGGAGGTTAAAGGTGCTGATGTTCCAAGTAGGGAGATTGTTAGTAAAGCGGCTGGAATGGCGAACCCGGGCACAAGGAGAAGAGAAATGAGGTGCGTTTTAGAAACCTTTCCCCATCACATGGTGTACCATCGTTTTGTTTTCTCATGCATGTTTTCGATGTAGGAAGATGCCCTTGAACCTGGAGATTTGCGACCCATGGAATGGGTAACACGCAGTATTACTTTAAAGGGTCTGCGTTTGCTCACCCAACCTCACCAAACCTCTCAGCCCCAAGAGTGTCCACCCTTATGTCTCATCCAGCTGTGGGTCTAGATATGGTCAATCCAGGTTGCATCACAGCCCCTGAACGCATTGTGTAAGAATTTCGCTCTCTTTCACTGTCTTGGTTTCATGGGTTTTTCAAAGTAATTTATTTTTATAATGGGGTTTAGCTGCTTTTCACTGCTGTGTTTATGCCGCTTTACACCCACTTGACACACTAACAGTGAGATATCAATACATAGGTTTTAAGATTATTACTAGTCAGATATATTCTTGTGCGGTGAATAGGGCGTGTTGAGTCCAGTTCTCTGAGCAAGGAGTAGGTCTTGTCTATTACATATTGGGTTTATGGAACGGTATCTGAGCTAATTTGAAACCCTTGTTTTATGTATCACCCCACCTCACCTTTCCCGTTAAGCAGCCATAGTGTGTTTTCTGCATGTGTGACTCTGTTCTGTTTTGTAATTCAGTTCAAGTGTAACGCTTTTGACATTCCCTCTATAAGTGATACCTTATGAGAAGTGTCCTTTTCTGTGTGACTTATTTCACTTAGAATCGTCGTACCTAAATCCACTCATCATGCTGCTACTAGCCTTATGACATTGATTTCATGGCTGAGTGATATTCCATTGTACATAAGGACCACAACTTCTTTATCCATTTTTCTCTTTCCTAGGATATTGAAGGTGGAATGAAGTGGAGGTCCTTGTCAACAGAGCAGCCCTAAACTTTGGGGTGCCTGTGTCTTGCTGATTTTTCATTTTCCCAATTTATACCCCCATGAGTGGAAGTGCCCTATGCTCTCTAAGCTGTGTTTTTTAGATGTTTCAGGACACACCGTACACTTCTCCAGAGTGGCTGTTGGCAATTTACATCCCGCCCATCAGTGTAGCAAGGCTCCCATTTCTCCATGGCCTGTCCTGCATTTCTGGTTTTGAGACTTTTTTCAGCATGGCCCTTTTGACCGATGGGTAGCGAGTCTTCTTTGTAGCGCTGATTTGCCTTTCCAGGTTGCTTGGTTGGCCAAAAAGGGCGTATGCGTTTTTTCCTGAATATATTCAGGAAAAAACGCATACGCCCTTTTTGGCCAAGGGCATCATTGTCAACGTTTTGCTGCTTTTCATGTGCTTTAAAGGCGATTCGAATCTACCTCCTGAAATCTGTTTCCTGCAATTCTGCCTTGATTTCAAATCCTCTTCTTTGCCTTCCCTCAATATATTTGTGGACGAGAGTTATCATTTATAACTCTGCAGGTTTGTGAATTGCAGTGTCCTGAAGCTCCATTTTACAACTCGCTTTTTTGGGAGCTGGCCGCAAAAGCGCAGGATGGCTTCAGGCCCTGTTCTGGTTCCGGGGGGGAGGATGAGCCTGTGGTTAATTCTTCTTCCTGATGGGAAAATAGAGTGACCTGTGCCTGTCCCAACACCAAGAGCTAGTCTCTCACTGGTTCCCCGTCTACCCGTTCATCCTCAGGCCAAATTGCAACCTGTACGGAACAGGAGGTTAAAGGTGCTGATGCTCCAAGTAGGGAGATTGTTAGTAAAGCGGCTGGAATGGCGAACCCGGGCACAAGGAGAAGAGAAATGAGGTGCGTTTTAGAAACCTTTCCCCATCACATGGTGTACCATCTTTTTGTTTTCTCATGCATGTTTTCGATGTAGGAAGATGCCCTTGAACCTGGAGATTTGCGACCCATGCGATGGGTAACACGCAGTATTACTTTAAAGGGTCTGCGTTTGCTCACCCAACCTCACCAAACCTCTCAGCCCCAAGAGTGTCCACCCTTATGTCTGATCCAGCTGTGGGTCTAGATATGGTCAATCCAGGTTGCATCACAGCCCCTGAACGCATTGTGTAAGAATTTCTCTCTCTTTCACTGTCTTTGTTTCATGGGTTTTTCAAAGTAATTTATTTTTATAATGGGGTTTAGCTGCTTTTCACTGCTGTGTTTATGCCGCTTTACACCCACTTGACACACTAACAGTGAGATATCAATACATAGGCTTTAAGATTATTACTAGTCAGATATATTCTTGTGCGGTGAATAGGGTGTGTTGAGTCCAGTTCTCTGAGCAAGGAGTAGGTCTTGTCTATTACATATTGGGTTTATGGAGCGGTATCTGAGCTAATTTGAAACCCTTGTTTTATGTATCACCCCACCTCACCTTTCCCGTTAAGCAGCCATAGTGTGTTTTCTGCATGTGTGACTCTGTTCTGTTTTGTAATTCAGTTCAAGTGTAACGGTTTTGACATTCCCTCTATAAGTGATACCTTATGAGAAGTGTCCTTTTCTGTGTGACTTATTTCACTTAGAATCGTCGTACCTAAATCCACTCATCATGCTGCTACTAGCCTTATGACATTGATTTCATGGCTGAGTGATATTCCATTGTACATAAGGACCACAACTTCTTTATCCATTTTTCTCTTTCCTGGGATATTGAAGGTGGAATGAAGTGGAGGTCCTTGTCAACAGAGCAGCCCTAAACTTTGGGGTGCTTGTGTCTTGCTGATTTTTCATTTTCCCAATTTATACCCCCATGAGTGGAAGTGCCCTATGCTCTCTAAGCTGTGTTTTTTAGATGTTTCAGGACACACCGTACACTTCTCCAGAGTGGCTGTTGGCAATTTACATCCCGCCCATCAGTGTAGCAAGGCTCCCATTTCTCCATGGCCTGTCCTGCATTTCTGGTTTTGAGACTTTTTTCAGCATGGCCCTTTTGACCGATGGGTAGCGAGTCTTCTTTGTAGCGCTGATTTGCCTTTCCAGGTTGCTTGGTTGGCCAAAAAGGGCGTATGCGTTTTTTCCTGAATATATTCAGGAAAAAACGCATACGCCCTTTTTGGCCAAGGGCATCATTGTCAACGTTTTGCTGCTTTTCATGTGCTTTAAAGGCGATTCGAATCTACCTCCTGAAATCTGTTTCCTGCAATTCTGCCTTGATTTCAAATCCTCTTCTTTGCCTTCCCTCAATATATTTGTGGACGAGAGTTATCATTTATAACTCTGCAGGTTTGTGAATTGCAGTGCCCTGAAGCTCCATTTTACAACTCGCTTTTTTGGGAGCTGGCCGCAAAAGCGCAGGATGGCTTCAGGCCCTGTTCTGGTTCCGGGGGGGAGGATGAGCCTGTGGTTAATTCTTCTTCCTGATGGGAAAATAGAGTGACCTGTGCCTGTCCCAACACCAAGAGCTAGTCTCTCACTGGTTCCCCGTCTACCCGTTCATCCTCAGGACAAATTGCAACCTGTACGGAACAGGAGGTTAAAGGTGCTGATGCTCCTAGTTGGGAGATTATTAGTAAAGCGGCTGGAATGGCGAACCCGGGCACAAGGAGAAGAGAAATGAGGTGCGTTTTAGAAACCTTTCCCCATCACATGGTGTACCATCTTTTTCTTTTCTCATGCATGTTTTCGATGTAGGAAGATGCCCTTGAACCTGGAGATTTGCGACCCATGCGATGGGTAACACGCAGTATTACTTTAAAGGGTCTGCGTTTGCTCACCCAACCTCACCAAACCTCTCAGCCCCAAGAGTGTCCACCCTTATGTCTCATCCAGCTGTGGGTCTAGATATGGTCAATCCAGGTTGCATCACAGCCCCTGAACGCATTGTGTAAGAATTTCGCTCTCTTTCACTGTCTTGGTTTCATGGGTTTTTCAAAGTAATTTATTTTTATAATGGGGTTTAGCTGCTTTTCACTGCTGTGTTTATGCCGCTGTACACCCACTTGACACACTAACAGTGAGATATCAATACATAGGTTTTAAGATTATTACTAGTCAGATATATTCTTGTGCGGTGAATAGGGCGTGTTGAGTCCAGTTCTCTGAGCAAGGAGTAGGTCTTGTCTATTACATATTGGGTTTATGGAACGGTATCTGAGCTAATTTGAAACCCTTGTTTTATGTATCACCCCACCTCACCTTTCCCGTTAAGCAGCCATAGTGTGTTTTCTGCATGTGTGACTCTGTTCTGTTTTGTAATTCAGTTCAAGTGTAACGCTTTTTACATTCCCTCTATAAGTGATACCTTATGAGAAGTGTCCTTTTCTGTGTGACTTATTTCACTTAGAATCGTCGTACCTAAATCCACTCATCATGCTGCTACTAGCCTTATGACATTGATTTCATGGCTGAGTGATATTCCATTGTACATAAGGACCACAACTTCTTTATCCATTTTTCTCTTTCCTAGGATATTGAAGGTGGAATGAAGTGGAGGTCCTTGTCAACAGAGCAGCCCTAAACTTTGGGGTGCTTGTGTCTTGCTGATTTTTCATTTTCCCAATTTATACCCCCATGAGTGGAAGTGCCCTATGCTCTCTAAGCTGTGTTTTTTAGATGTTTCAGGACACACCGTACACTTCTCCAGAGTGGCTGTTGGCAATTTACATCCCGCCCATCAGTGTAGCAAGGCTCCCATTTCTCCATGGCCTGTCCTGCATTTCTGGTTTTGAGACTTTTTTCAGCATGGCCCTTTTGACCGATGGGTAGCGAGTCTTCTTTGTAGCGCTGATTTGCCTTTCCAGGTTGCTTGGTTGGCCAAAAAGGGCGTATGCGTTTTTTCCTGAATATATTCAGGAAAAAACGCATACGCCCTTTTTGGCCAAGGGCATCATTGTCAACGTTTTGCTGCTTTTCATGTGCTTTAAAGGCGATTCGAATCTACCTCCTGAAATCTGTTTCCTGCAATTCTGCCTTGATTTCAAATCCTCTTCTTTGCCTTCCCTCAATATATTTGTGGACGAGAGTTATCATTTATAACTCTGCAGGTTTGTGAATTGCAGTGTCCTGAAGCTCCATTTTACAACTCGCTTTTTTGGGAGCTGGCCGCAAAAGCGCAGGATGGCTTCAGGCCCTGTTCTGGTTCCGGGGGGGAGGATGAGCCTGTGGTTAATTCTTCTTCCTGATGGGAAAATAGAGTGACCTGTGCCTGTCCCAACACCAAGAGCTAGTCTCTCACTGGTTCCCCGTCTACCCGTTCATCCTCAGGACAAATTGCAACCTGTACGGAACAGGAGGTTAAAGGTGCTGATGCTCCTAGTAGGGAGATTATTAGTAAAGCGGCTGGAATGGCGAACCCGGGCACAAGGAGAAGAGAAATGAGGTGCGTTTTAGAAACCTTTCCCCATCACATGGTGTACCATCTTTTTGTTTTCTCATGCATGTTTTCGATGTAGGAAGATGCCCTTGAACCTGGAGATTTGCGACCCATGCGATGGGTAACACGCAGTATTACTTTAAAGGGTCTGCGTTTGCTCACCCAACCTCACCAAACCTCTCAGCCCCAAGAGTGTCCACCCTTATGTCTGATCCAGCTGTGGGTCTAGATATAGTCAATCCAGGTTGCATCACAGCCCCTGAACGCATTGTGTAAGAATTTCTCTCTCTTTCACTGTCTTTGTTTCATGGGTTTTTCAAAGTAATTTATTTTTATAATGGGGTTTAGCTGCTTTTCACTGCTGTGTTTATGCCGCTTTACACCCACTTGACACACTAACAGTGAGATATCAATACATAGGCTTTAAGATTATTACTAGTCAGATATATTCTTGTGCGGTGAATAGGGTGTGTTGAGTCCAGTTCTCTGAGCAAGGAGTAGGTCTTGTCTATTACATATTGGGTTTATGGAGCGGTATCTGAGCTAATTTGAAACCCTTGTTTTATGTATCACCCCACCTCACCTTTCCCGTTAAGCAGCCATAGTGTGTTTTCTGCATGTGTGACTCTGTTCTGTTTTGTAATTCAGTTCAAGTGTAACGGTTTTGACATTCCCTCTATAAGTGATACCTTATGAGAAGTGTCCTTTTCTGTGTGACTTATTTCACTTAGAATCGTCGTACCTAAATCCACTCATCATGCTGCTACTAGCCTTATGACATTGATTTCATGGCTGAGTGATATTCCATTGTACATAAGGACCACAACTTCTTTATCCATTTTTCTCTTTCCTGGGATATTGAAGGTGGAATGAAGTGGAGGTCCTTGTCAACAGAGCAGCCCTAAACTTTGGGGTGCTTGTGTCTTGCTGATTTTTCATTTTCCCAATTTATACCCCCATGAGTGGAAGTGCCCTATGCTCTCTAAGCTGTGTTTTTTAGATGTTTCAGGACACACCGTACACTTCTCCAGAGTGGCTGTTGGCAATTTACATCCCGCCCATCAGTGTAGCAAGGCTCCCATTTCTCCATGGCCTGTCCTGCATTTCTGGTTTTGAGACTTTTTTCAGCATGGCCCTTTTGACCGATGGGTAGCGAGTCTTCTTTGTAGCGCTGATTTGCCTTTCCAGGTTGCTTGGTTGGCCAAAAAGGGCGTATGCGTTTTTTCCTGAATATATTCAGGAAAAAACGCATACGCCCTTTTTGGCCAAGGGCATCATTGTCAACGTTTTGCTGCTTTTCATGTGCTTTAAAGGCGATTCGAATCTACCTCCTGAAATCTGTTTCCTGCAATTGTGCCTTGATTTCAAATCCTCTTCTTTGCCTTCCCTCAATATATTTGTGGACGAGAGTTATCATTTATAACTCTGCAGGTTTGTGAATTGCAGTGCCCTGAAGCTCCATTTTACAACTCGCTTTTTTGGGAGCTGGCCGCAAAAGCGCAGGATGGCTTCAGGCCCTGTTCTGGTTCCGGGGGGGAGGATGAGCCTGTGGTTAATTCTTCTTCCTGATGGGAAAATAGAGTGACCTGTGCCTGTCCCAACACCAAGAGCTAGTCTCTCACTGGTTCCCCGTCTACCCGTTCATCCTCAGGACAAATTGCAACCTGTACGGAACAGGAGGTTAAAGGTGCTGATGCTCCTAGTAGGGAGATTATTAGTAAAGCGGCTGGAATGGCGAACCCGGGCACAAGGAGAAGAGAAATGAGGTGCGTTTTAGAAACCTTTCCCCATCACATGGTGTACCATCTTTTTGTTTTCTCATGCATGTTTTCGATGTAGGAAGATGCCCTTGAACCTGGAGATTTGCGACCCATGCGATGGGTAACACGCAGTATTACTTTAAAGGGTCTGCGTTTGCTCACCCAACCTCACCAAACCTCTCAGCCCCAAGAGTGTCCACCCTTATGTCTGATCCAGCTGTGGGTCTAGATATGGTCAATCCAGGTTGCATCACAGCCCCTGAACGCATTGTGTAAGAATTTCTCTCTCTTTCACTGTCTTTGTTTCATGGGTTTTTCAAAGTAATTTATTTTTATAATGGGGTTTAGCTGCTTTTCACTGCTGTGTTTATGCCGCTTTACACCCACTTGACACACTAACAGTGAGATATCAATACATAGGCTTTAAGATTATTACTAGTCAGATATATTCTTGTGCGGTGAATAGGGTGTGTTGAGTCCAGTTCTCTGAGCAAGGAGTAGGTCTTGTCTATTACATATTGGGTTTATGGAGCGGTATCTGAGCTAATTTGAAACCCTTGTTTTATGTATCACCCCACCTCACCTTTCCCGTTAAGCAGCCATAGTGTGTTTTCTGCATGTGTGACTCTGTTCTGTTTTGTAATTCAGTTCAAGTGTAACGCTTTTTACATTCCCTCTATAAGTGATACCTTATGAGAAGTGTCCTTTTCTGTGTGACTTATTTCACTTAGAATCGTCGTACCTAAATCCACTCATCATGCTGCTACTAGCCTTATGACATTGATTTCATGGCTGAGTGATATTCCATTGTACATAAGGACCACAACTTCTTTATCCATTTTTCTCTTTCCTAGGATATTGAAGGTGGAATGAAGTGGAGGTCCTTGTCAACAGAGCAGCCCTAAACTTTGGGGTGCTTGTGTCTTGCTGATTTTTCATTTTCCCAATTTATACCCCCATGAGTGGAAGTGCCCTATGCTCTCTAAGCTGTGTTTTTTAGATGTTTCAGGACACACCGTACACTTCTCCAGAGTGGCTGTTGGCAATTTACATCCCGCCCATCAGTGTAGCAAGGCTCCCATTTCTCCATGGCCTGTCCTGCATTTCTGGTTTTGAGACTTTTTTCAGCATGGCCCTTTTGACCGATGGGTAGCGAGTCTTCTTTGTAGCGCTGATTTGCCTTTCCAGGTTGCTTGGTTGGCCAAAAAGGGCGTATGCGTTTTTTCCTGAATATATTCAGGAAAAAACGCATACGCCCTTTTTGGCCAAGGGCATCATTGTCAACGTTTTGCTGCTTTTCATGTGCTTTAAAGGCGATTCGAATCTACCTCCTGAAATCTGTTTCCTGCAATTCTGCCTTGATTTCAAATCCTCTTCTTTGCCTTCCCTCAATATATTTGTGGACGAGAGTTATCATTTATAACTCTGCAGGTTTGTGAATTGCAGTGTCCTGAAGCTCCATTTTACAACTCGCTTTTTTGGGAGCTGGCCGCAAAAGCGCAGGATGGCTTCAGGCCCTGTTCTGGTTCCGGGGGGGAGGATGAGCCTGTGGTTAATTCTTCTTCCTGATGGGAAAATAGAGTGACCTGTGCCTGTCCCAACACCAAGAGCTAGTCTCTCACTGGTTCCCCGTCTACCCGTTCATCCTCAGGACAAATTGCAACCTGTACGGAACAGGAGGTTAAAGGTGCTGATGCTCCTAGTAGGGAGATTATTAGTAAAGCGGCTGGAATGGCGAACCCGGGCACAAGGAGAAGAGAAATGAGGTGCGTTTTAGAAACCTTTCCCCATCACATGGTGTACAATATTTTTGTTTGCTCATGCATGTTTTCGATGTAGGAAGATGCCCTTGAACCTGGAGATTTGCGACCCATGCGATGGGTAACACGCAGTATTACTTTAAAGGGTCTGCGTTTGCTCACCCAACCTCACCAAACCTCTCAGCCCCAAGAGTGTCCACCCTTATGTCTCATCCAGCTGTGGGTCTAGATATGGTCAATCCAGGTTGCATCACAGCCCCTGAACGCATTGTGTAAGAATTTCGCTCTCTTTCACTGTCTTTGTTTCATGGGTTTTTCAAAGTAATTTATTTTTATAATGGGGTTTAGCTGCTTTTCACTGCTGTGTTTATGCCACTTTACACCCACTTGACACACTAACAGAGAGATATCAATACATAGGTTTTAAGATTATTACTAGTCAGATATATTCTTGTGCGGTGAATAGGGCGTGTTGAGTCCAGTTCTCTGAGCAAGGAGTAGGTCTTGTCTATTACATATTGGGTTTATGGAACGGTATCTGAGCTAATTTGAAACACTTGTTTTATGTATCACCCCACCTCACCTTTCCCGTTAAGCAGCCATAGTGTGTTTTCTGCATGTGTGACTCTGTTCTGTTTTGTAATTCAGTTCAAGTGTAACGGTTTTGACATTCCCTCTATAAGTGATACCTTATGAGAAGTGTCCTTTTCTGTGTGACTTATTTCACTTAGAATCGTCGTACCTAAATCCACTCATCATGCTGCTACTAGCCTTATGACATTGATTTCATGGCTGAGTGATATTCCATTGTACATAAGGACCACAACTTCTTTATCCATTTTTCTCTTTCCTGGGATATTGAAGGTGGAATGAAGTGGAGGTCCTTGTCAACAGAGCAGCCCTAAACTTTGGGGTGCTTGTGTCTTGCTGATATTTCATTTTCCCAATTTATACCCCCATGAGTGGAAGTGCCCTATGCTCTCTAAGCTGTGTTTTTTAGATGTTTCAGGACACACCGTACACTTCTCCAGAGTGGCTGTTGGCAATTTACATCCCGCCCATCAGTGTAGCAAGGCTCCCATTTCTCCATGGCCTGTCCTGCATTTCTGGTTTTGAGACTTTTTTCAGCATGGCCCTTTTGACCGATGGGTAGCGAGTCTTCTTTGTAGCGCTGATTTGCCTTTCCAGGTTGCTTGGTTGGCCAAAAAGGTCGTATGCGTTTTTTCCTGAATATATTCAGGAAAAAACGCATACGCCCCTTTTGGCCAAGGGCATCATTGTCAACGTTTTGCTGCTTTTCATGTGCTTTAAAGGCGATTCGAATCTACCTCCTGAAATCTGTTTCCTGCAATTCTGCCTTGATTTCAAATCCTCTTCTTTGCCTTCCCTCAATATATTTGTGGACGAGAGTTATCATTTATAACTCTGCAGGTTTGTGAATTGCAGTGCCCTGAAGCTCCATTTTACAACTCGCTTTTTTGGGAGCTGGCCGCAAAAGCGCAGGATGGCTTCAGGCCCTGTTCTGGTTCCGGGGGCGAGGATGAGCCTGTGGTTAATTCTTCTTCCTGATGGGAAAATAGAGTGACCTGTGCCTGTCCCAACACCAAGAGCTAGTCTCTCACTGGTTCCCCGTCTACCCGTTCATCCTCAGGACAAATTGCAACCTGTACGGAACAGGAGGTTAAAGGTGCTGATGCTCCAAGTAGGGAGATTGTTAGTAAAGCGGCTGGAATGGCGAACCCGGGCACAAGGAGAAGAGAAATGAGGTGCGTTTTAGAAACCTTTCCCCATCACATGGTGTACCATCGTTTTGTTTTCTCATGCATGTTTTCGATGTAGGAAGATGCCCTTGAACCTGGAGATTTGCGACCCATGGAATGGGTAACACGCAGTATTACTTTAAAGGGTCTGCGTTTGCTCACCCAACCTCACCAAACCTCTCAGCCCCAAGAGTGTCCACCCTTATGTCTCATCCAGCTGTGGGTCTAGATATGGTCAATCCAGGTTGCATCACAGCCCCTGAACGCATTGTGTAAGAATTTCGCTCTCTTTCACTGTCTTGGTTTCATGGGTTTTTCAAAGTAATTTATTTTTATAATGGGGTTTAGCTGCTTTTCACTGCTGTGTTTATGCCGCTTTACACCCACTTGACACACTAACAGTGAGATATCAATACATAGGTTTTAAGATTATTACTAGTCAGATATATTCTTGTGCGGTGAATAGGGCGTGTTGAGTCCAGTTCTCTGAGCAAGGAGTAGGTCTTGTCTATTACATATTGGGTTTATGGAACGGTATCTGAGCTAATTTGAAACCCTTGTTTTATGTATCACCCCACCTCACCTTTCCCGTTAAGCAGCCATAGTGTGTTTTCTGCATGTGTGACTCTGTTCTGTTTTGTAATTCAGTTCAAGTGTAACGCTTTTGACATTCCCTCTATAAGTGATACCTTATGAGAAGTGTCCTTTTCTGTGTGACTTATTTCACTTAGAATCGTCGTACCTAAATCCACTCATCATGCTGCTACTAGCCTTATGACATTGATTTCATGGCTGAGTGATATTCCATTGTACATAAGGACCACAACTTCTTTATCCATTTTTCTCTTTCCTAGGATATTGAAGGTGGAATGAAGTGGAGGTCCTTGTCAACAGAGCAGCCCTAAACTTTGGGGTGCCTGTGTCTTGCTGATTTTTCATTTTCCCAATTTATACCCCCATGAGTGGAAGTGCCCTATGCTCTCTAAGCTGTGTTTTTTAGATGTTTCAGGACACACCGTACACTTCTCCAGAGTGGCTGTTGGCAATTTACATCCCGCCCATCAGTGTAGCAAGGCTCCCATTTCTCCATGGCCTGTCCTGCATTTCTGGTTTTGAGACTTTTTTCAGCATGGCCCTTTTGACCGATGGGTAGCGAGTCTTCTTTGTAGCGCTGATTTGCCTTTCCAGGTTGCTTGGTTGGCCAAAAAGGGCGTATGCGTTTTTTCCTGAATATATTCAGGAAAAAACGCATACGCCCTTTTTGGCCAAGGGCATCATTGTCAACGTTTTGCTGCTTTTCATGTGCTTTAAAGGCGATTCGAATCTACCTCCTGAAATCTGTTTCCTGCAATTCTGCCTTGATTTCAAATCCTCTTCTTTGCCTTCCCTCAATATATTTGTGGACGAGAGTTATCATTTATAACTCTGCAGGTTTGTGAATTGCAGTGTCCTGAAGCTCCATTTTACAACTCGCTTTTTTGGGAGCTGGCCGCAAAAGCGCAGGATGGCTTCAGGCCCTGTTCTGGTTCCGGGGGGGAGGATGAGCCTGTGGTTAATTCTTCTTCCTGATGGGAAAATAGAGTGACCTGTGCCTGTCCCAACACCAAGAGCTAGTCTCTCACTGGTTCCCCGTCTACCCGTTCATCCTCAGGACAAATTGCAACCTGTACGGAACAGGAGGTTAAAGGTGCTGATGCTCCAAGTAGGGAGATTGTTAGTAAAGCGGCTGGAATGGCGAACCCGGGCACAAGGAGAAGAGAAATGAGGTGCGTTTTAGAAACCTTTCCCCATCACATGGTGTACCATCTTTTTGTTTTCTCATGCATGTTTTCGATGTAGGAAGATGCCCTTGAACCTGGAGATTTGCGACCCATGCGATGGGTAACACGCAGTATTACTTTAAAGGGTCTGCGTTTGCTCACCCAACCTCACCAAACCTCTCAGCCCCAAGAGTGTCCACCCTTATGTCTGATCCAGCTGTGGGTCTAGATATGGTCAATCCAGGTTGCATCACAGCCCCTGAACGCATTGTGTAAGAATTTCTCTCTCTTTCACTGTCTTTGTTTCATGGGTTTTTCAAAGTAATTTATTTTTATAATGGGGTTTAGCTGCTTTTCACTGCTGTGTTTATGCCGCTTTACACCCACTTGACACACTAACAGTGAGATATCAATACATAGGCTTTAAGATTATTACTAGTCAGATATATTCTTGTGCGGTGAATAGGGTGTGTTGAGTCCAGTTCTCTGAGCAAGGAGTAGGTCTTGTCTATTACATATTGGGTTTATGGAGCGGTATCTGAGCTAATTTGAAACCCTTGTTTTATGTATCACCCCACCTCACCTTTCCCGTTAAGCAGCCATAGTGTGTTTTCTGCATGTGTGACTCTGTTCTGTTTTGTAATTCAGTTCAAGTGTAACGGTTTTGACATTCCCTCTATAAGTGATACCTTATGAGAAGTGTCCTTTTCTGTGTGACTTATTTCACTTAGAATCGTCGTACCTAAATCCACTCATCATGCTGCTACTAGCCTTATGACATTGATTTCATGGCTGAGTGATATTCCATTGTACATAAGGACCACAACTTCTTTATCCATTTTTCTCTTTCCTGGGATATTGAAGGTGGAATGAAGTGGAGGTCCTTGTCAACAGAGCAGCCCTAAACTTTGGGGTGCTTGTGTCTTGCTGATTTTTCATTTTCCCAATTTATACCCCCATGAGTGGAAGTGCCCTATGCTCTCTAAGCTGTGTTTTTTAGATGTTTCAGGACACACCGTACACTTCTCCAGAGTGGCTGTTGGCAATTTACATCCCGCCCATCAGTGTAGCAAGGCTCCCATTTCTCCATGGCCTGTCCTGCATTTCTGGTTTTGAGACTTTTTTCAGCATGGCCCTTTTGACCGATGGGTAGCGAGTCTTCTTTGTAGCGCTGATTTGCCTTTCCAGGTTGCTTGGTTGGCCAAAAAGGGCGTATGCGTTTTTTCCTGAATATATTCAGGAAAAAACGCATACGCCCTTTTTGGCCAAGGGCATCATTGTCAACGTTTTGCTGCTTTTCATGTGCTTTAAAGGCGATTCGAATCTACCTCCTGAAATCTGTTTCCTGCAATTCTGCCTTGATTTCAAATCCTCTTCTTTGCCTTCCCTCAATATATTTGTGGACGAGAGTTATCATTTATAACTCTGCAGGTTTGTGAATTGCAGTGCCCTGAAGCTCCATTTTACAACTCGCTTTTTTGGGAGCTGGCCGCAAAAGCGCAGGATGGCTTCAGGCCCTGTTCTGGTTCCGGGGGGGAGGATGAGCCTGTGGTTAATTCTTCTTCCTGATGGGAAAATAGAGTGACCTGTGCCTGTCCCAACACCAAGAGCTAGTCTCTCACTGGTTCCCCGTCTACCCGTTCATCCTCAGGACAAATTGCAACCTGTACGGAACAGGAGGTTAAAGGTGCTGATGCTCCTAGTTGGGAGATTATTAGTAAAGCGGCTGGAATGGCGAACCCGGGCACAAGGAGAAGAGAAATGAGGTGCGTTTTAGAAACCTTTCCCCATCACATGGTGTACCATCTTTTTCTTTTCTCATGCATGTTTTCGATGTAGGAAGATGCCCTTGAACCTGGAGATTTGCGACCCATGCGATGGGTAACACGCAGTATTACTTTAAAGGGTCTGCGTTTGCTCACCCAACCTCACCAAACCTCTCAGCCCCAAGAGTGTCCACCCTTATGTCTCATCCAGCTGTGGGTCTAGATATGGTCAATCCAGGTTGCATCACAGCCCCTGAACGCATTGTGTAAGAATTTCGCTCTCTTTCACTGTCTTGGTTTCATGGGTTTTTCAAAGTAATTTATTTTTATAATGGGGTTTAGCTGCTTTTCACTGCTGTGTTTATGCCGCTTTACACCCACTTGACACACTAACAGTGAGATATCAATACATAGGTTTTAAGATTATTACTAGTCAGATATATTCTTGTGCGGTGAATAGGGCGTGTTGAGTCCAGTTCTCTGAGCAAGGAGTAGGTCTTGTCTATTACATATTGGGTTTATGGAACGGTATCTGAGCTAATTTGAAACCCTTGTTTTATGTATCACCCCACCTCACCTTTCCCGTTAAGCAGCCATAGTGTGTTTTCTGCATGTGTGACTCTGTTCTGTTTTGTAATTCAGTTCAAGTGTAACGCTTTTTACATTCCCTCTATAAGTGATACCTTATGAGAAGTGTCCTTTTCTGTGTGACTTATTTCACTTAGAATCGTCGTACCTAAATCCACTCATCATGCTGCTACTAGCCTTATGACATTGATTTCATGGCTGAGTGATATTCCATTGTACATAAGGACCACAACTTCTTTATCCATTTTTCTCTTTCCTAGGATATTGAAGGTGGAATGAAGTGGAGGTCCTTGTCAACAGAGCAGCCCTAAACTTTGGGGTGCTTGTGTCTTGCTGATTTTTCATTTTCCCAATTTATACCCCCATGAGTGGAAGTGCCCTATGCTCTCTAAGCTGTGTTTTTTAGATGTTTCAGGACACACCGTACACTTCTCCAGAGTGGCTGTTGGCAATTTACATCCCGCCCATCAGTGTAGCAAGGCTCCCATTTCTCCATGGCCTGTCCTGCATTTCTGGTTTTGAGACTTTTTTCAGCATGGCCCTTTTGACCGATGGGTAGCGAGTCTTCTTTGTAGCGCTGATTTGCCTTTCCAGGTTGCTTGGTTGGCCAAAAAGGGCGTATGCGTTTTTTCCTGAATATATTCAGGAAAAAACGCATACGCCCTTTTTGGCCAAGGGCATCATTGTCAACGTTTTGCTGCTTTTCATGTGCTTTAAAGGCGATTCGAATCTACCTCCTGAAATCTGTTTCCTGCAATTCTGCCTTGATTTCAAATCCTCTTCTTTGCCTTCCCTCAATATATTTGTGGACGAGAGTTATCATTTATAACTCTGCAGGTTTGTGAATTGCAGTGTCCTGAAGCTCCATTTTACAACTCGCTTTTTTGGGAGCTGGCCGCAAAAGCGCAGGATGGCTTCAGGCCCTGTTCTGGTTCCGGGGGGGAGGATGAGCCTGTGGTTAATTCTTCTTCCTGATGGGAAAATAGAGTGACCTGTGCCTGTCCCAACACCAAGAGCTAGTCTCTCACTGGTTCCCCGTCTACCCGTTCATCCTCAGGACAAATTGCAACCTGTACGGAACAGGAGGTTAAAGGTGCTGATGCTCCTAGTAGGGAGATTATTAGTAAAGCGGCTGGAATGGCGAACCCGGGCACAAGGAGAAGAGAAATGAGGTGCGTTTTAGAAACCTTTCCCCATCACATGGTGTACCATCTTTTTGTTTTCTCATGCATGTTTTCGATGTAGGAAGATGCCCTTGAACCTGGAGATTTGCGACCCATGCGATGGGTAACACGCAGTATTACTTTAAAGGGTCTGCGTTTGCTCACCCAACCTCACCAAACCTCTCAGCCCCAAGAGTGTCCACCCTTATGTCTGATCCAGCTGTGGGTCTAGATATGGTCAATCCAGGTTGCATCACAGCCCCTGAACGCATTGTGTAAGAATTTCTCTCTCTTTCACTGTCTTTGTTTCATGGGTTTTTCAAAGTAATTTATTTTTATAATGGGGTTTAGCTGCTTTTCACTGCTGTGTTTATGCCGCTTTACACCCACTTGACACACTAACAGTGAGATATCAATACATAGGCTTTAAGATTATTACTAGTCAGATATATTCTTGTGCGGTGAATAGGGTGTGTTGAGTCCAGTTCTCTGAGCAAGGAGTAGGTCTTGTCTATTACATATTGGGTTTATGGAGCGGTATCTGAGCTAATTTGAAACCCTTGTTTTATGTATCACCCCACCTCACCTTTCCCGTTAAGCAGCCATAGTGTGTTTTCTGCATGTGTGACTCTGTTCTGTTTTGTAATTCAGTTCAAGTGTAACGGTTTTGACATTCCCTCTATAAGTGATACCTTATGAGAAGTGTCCTTTTCTGTGTGACTTATTTCACTTAGAATCGTCGTACCTAAATCCACTCATCATGCTGCTACTAGCCTTATGACATTGATTTCATGGCTGAGTGATATTCCATTGTACATAAGGACCACAACTTCTTTATCCATTTTTCTCTTTCCTGGGATATTGAAGGTGGAATGAAGTGGAGGTCCTTGTCAACAGAGCAGCCCTAAACTTTGGGGTGCTTGTGTCTTGCTGATTTTTCATTTTCCCAATTTATACCCCCATGAGTGGAAGTGCCCTATGCTCTCTAAGCTGTGTTTTTTAGATGTTTCAGGACACACCGTACACTTCTCCAGAGTGGCTGTTGGCAATTTACATCCCGCCCATCAGTGTAGCAAGGCTCCCATTTCTCCATGGCCTGTCCTGCATTTCTGGTTTTGAGACTTTTTTCAGCATGGCCCTTTTGACCGATGGGTAGCGAGTCTTCTTTGTAGCGCTGATTTGCCTTTCCAGGTTGCTTGGTTGGCCAAAAAGGGCGTATGCGTTTTTTCCTGAATATATTCAGGAAAAAACGCATACGCCCTTTTTGGCCAAGGGCATCATTGTCAACGTTTTGCTGCTTTTCATGTGCTTTAAAGGCGATTCGAATCTACCTCCTGAAATCTGTTTCCTGCAATTGTGCCTTGATTTCAAATCCTCTTCTTTGCCTTCCCTCAATATATTTGTGGACGAGAGTTATCATTTATAACTCTGCAGGTTTGTGAATTGCAGTGCCCTGAAGCTCCATTTTACAACTCGCTTTTTTGGGAGCTGGCCGCAAAAGCGCAGGATGGCTTCAGGCCCTGTTCTGGTTCCGGGGGGGAGGATGAGCCTGTGGTTAATTCTTCTTCCTGATGGGAAAATAGAGTGACCTGTGCCTGTCCCAACACCAAGAGCTAGTCTCTCACTGGTTCCCCGTCTACCCGTTCATCCTCAGGACAAATTGCAACCTGTACGGAACAGGAGGTTAAAGGTGCTGATGCTCCTAGTAGGGAGATTATTAGTAAAGCGGCTGGAATGGCGAACCCGGGCACAAGGAGAAGAGAAATGAGGTGCGTTTTAGAAACCTTTCCCCATCACATGGTGTACCATCTTTTTGTTTTCTCATGCATGTTTTCGATGTAGGAAGATGCCCTTGAACCTGGAGATTTGCGACCCATGCGATGGGTAACACGCAGTATTACTTTAAAGGGTCTGCGTTTGCTCACCCAACCTCACCAAACCTCTCAGCCCCAAGAGTGTCCACCCTTATGTCTGATCCAGCTGTGGGTCTAGATATGGTCAATCCAGGTTGCATCACAGCCCCTGAACGCATTGTGTAAGAATTTCTCTCTCTTTCACTGTCTTTGTTTCATGGGTTTTTCAAAGTAATTTATTTTTATAATGGGGTTTAGCTGCTTTTCACTGCTGTGTTTATGCCGCTTTACACCCACTTGACACACTAACAGTGAGATATCAATACATAGGCTTTAAGATTATTACTAGTCAGATATATTCTTGTGCGGTGAATAGGGTGTGTTGAGTCCAGTTCTCTGAGCAAGGAGTAGGTCTTGTCTATTACATATTGGGTTTATGGAGCGGTATCTGAGCTAATTTGAAACCCTTGTTTTATGTATCACCCCACCTCACCTTTCCCGTTAAGCAGCCATAGTGTGTTTTCTGCATGTGTGACTCTGTTCTGTTTTGTAATTCAGTTCAAGTGTAACGGTTTTGACATTCCCTCTATAAGTGATACCTTATGAGAAGTGTCCTTTTCTGTGTGACTTATTTCACTTAGAATCGTCGTACCTAAATCCACTCATCATGCTGCTACTAGCCTTATGACATTGATTTCATGGCTGAGTGATATTCCATTGTACATAAGGACCACAACTTCTTTATCCATTTTTCTCTTTCCTGGGATATTGAAGGTGGAATGAAGTGGAGGTCCTTGTCAACAGAGCAGCCCTAAACTTTGGGGTGCTTGTGTCTTGCTGATTTTTCATTTTCCCAATTTATACCCCCATGAGTGGAAGTGCCCTATGCTCTCTAAGCTGTGTTTTTTAGATGTTTCAGGACACACCGTACACTTCTCCAGAGTGGCTGTTGGCAATTTACATCCCGCCCATCAGTGTAGCAAGGCTCCCATTTCTCCATGGCCTGTCCTGCATTTCTGGTTTTGAGACTTTTTTCAGCATGGCCCTTTTGACCGATGGGTAGCGAGTCTTCTTTGTAGCGCTGATTTGCCTTTCCAGGTTGCTTGGTTGGCCAAAAAGGGCGTATGCGTTTTTTCCTGAATATATTCAGGAAAAAACGCATACGCCCTTTTTGGCCAAGGGCATCATTGTCAACGTTTTGCTGCTTTTCATGTGCTTTAAAGGCGATTCGAATCTACCTCCTGAAATCTGTTTCCTGCAATTCTGCCTTGATTTCAAATCCTCTTCTTTGCCTTCCCTCAATATATTTGTGGACGAGAGTTATCATTTATAACTCTGCAGGTTTGTGAATTGCAGTGCCCTGAAGCTCCATTTTACAACTCGCTTTTTTGGGAGCTGGCCGCAAAAGCGCAGGATGGCTTCAGGCCCTGTTCTGGTTCCGGGGGGGAGGATGAGCCTGTGGTTAATTCTTCTTCCTGATGGGAAAATAGAGTGACCTGTGCCTGTCCCAACACCAAGAGCTAGTCTCTCACTGGTTCCCCGTCTACCCGTTCATCCTCAGGACAAATTGCAACCTGTACGGAACAGGAGGTTAAAGGTGCTGATGCTCCTAGTTGGGAGATTATTAGTAAAGCGGCTGGAATGGCGAACCCGGGCACAAGGAGAAGAGAAATGAGGTGCGTTTTAGAAACCTTTCCCCATCACATGGTGTACCATCTTTTTCTTTTCTCATGCATGTTTTCGATGTAGGAAGATGCCCTTGAACCTGGAGATTTGCGACCCATGCGATGGGTACCACGCAGTATTACTTTAAAGGGTCTGCGTTTGCTCACCCAACCTCACCAAACCTCTCAGCCCCAAGAGTGTCCACCCTTATGTCTCATCCAGCTGTGGGTCTAGATATGGTCAATCCAGGTTGCATCACAGCCCCTGAACGCATTGTGTAAGAATTTCGCTCTCTTTCACTGTCTTGGTTTCATGGGTTTTTCAAAGTAATTTATTTTTATAATGGGGTTTAGCTGCTTTTCACTGCTGTGTTTATGCCGCTTTACACCCACTTGACACACTAACAGTGAGATATCAATACATAGGTTTTAAGATTATTACTAGTCAGATATATTCTTGTGCGGTGAATAGGGCGTGTTGAGTCCAGTTCTCTGAGCAAGGAGTAGGTCTTGTCTATTACATATTGGGTTTATGGAACGGTATCTGAGCTAATTTGAAACCCTTGTTTTATGTATCACCCCACCTCACCTTTCCCGTTAAGCAGCCATAGTGTGTTTTCTGCATGTGTGACTCTGTTCTGTTTTGTAATTCAGTTCAAGTGTAACGCTTTTTACATTCCCTCTATAAGTGATACCTTATGAGAAGTGTCCTTTTCTGTGTGACTTATTTCACTTAGAATCGTCGTACCTAAATCCACTCATCATGCTGCTACTAGCCTTATGACATTGATTTCATGGCTGAGTGATATTCCATTGTACATAAGGACCACAACTTCTTTATCCATTTTTCTCTTTCCTAGGATATTGAAGGTGGAATGAAGTGGAGGTCCTTGTCAACAGAGCAGCCCTAAACTTTGGGGTGCTTGTGTCTTGCTGATTTTTCATTTTCCCAATTTATACCCCCATGAGTGGAAGTGCCCTATGCTCTCTAAGCTGTGTTTTTTAGATGTTTCAGGACACACCGTACACTTCTCCAGAGTGGCTGTTGGCAATTTACATCCCGCCCATCAGTGTAGCAAGGCTCCCATTTCTCCATGGCCTGTCCTGCATTTCTGGTTTTGAGACTTTTTTCAGCATGGCCCTTTTGACCGATGGGTAGCGAGTCTTCTTTGTAGCGCTGATTTGCCTTTCCAGGTTGCTTGGTTGGCCAAAAAGGGCGTATGCGTTTTTTCCTGAATATATTCAGGAAAAAACGCATACGCCCTTTTTGGCCAAGGGCATCATTGTCAACGTTTTGCTGCTTTTCATGTGCTTTAAAGGCGATTCGAATCTACCTCCTGAAATCTGTTTCCTGCAATTGTGCCTTGATTTCAAATCCTCTTCTTTGCCTTCCCTCAATATATTTGTGGACGAGAGTTATCATTTATAACTCTGCAGGTTTGTGAATTGCAGTGCCCTGAAGCTCCATTTTACAACTCGCTTTTTTGGGAGCTGGCCGCAAAAGCGCAGGATGGCTTCAGGCCCTGTTCTGGTTCCGGGGGGGAGGATGAGCCTGTGGTTAATTCTTCTTCCTGATGGGAAAATAGAGTGACCTGTGCCTGTCCCAACACCAAGAGCTAGTCTCTCACTGGTTCCCCGTCTACCCGTTCATCCTCAGGACAAATTGCAACCTGTACGGAACAGGAGGTTAAAGGTGCTGATGCTCCTAGTAGGGAGATTATTAGTAAAGCGGCTGGAATGGCGAACCCGGGCACAAGGAGAAGAGAAATGAGGTGCGTTTTAGAAACCTTTCCCCATCACATGGTGTACCATCTTTTTGTTTTCTCATGCATGTTTTCGATGTAGGAAGATGCCCTTGAACCTGGAGATTTGCGACCCATGCGATGGGTAACACGCAGTATTACTTTAAAGGGTCTGCGTTTGCTCACCCAACCTCACCAAACCTCTCAGCCCCAAGAGTGTCCACCCTTATGTCTGATCCAGCTGTGGGTCTAGATATGGTCAATCCAGGTTGCATCACAGCCCCTGAACGCATTGTGTAAGAATTTCTCTCTCTTTCACTGTCTTTGTTTCATGGGTTTTTCAAAGTAATTTATTTTTATAATGGGGTTTAGCTGCTTTTCACTGCTGTGTTTATGCCGCTTTACACCCACTTGACACACTAACAGTGAGATATCAATACATAGGCTTTAAGATTATTACTAGTCAGATATATTCTTGTGCGGTGAATAGGGTGTGTTGAGTCCAGTTCTCTGAGCAAGGAGTAGGTCTTGTCTATTTACATATTGGGTTTATGGAGCGGTATCTGAGCTAATTTGAAACCCTTGTTTTATGTATCACCCCACCTCACCTTTCCCGTTAAGCAGCCATAGTGTGTTTTCTGCATGTGTGACTCTGTTCTGTTTTGTAATTCAGTTCAAGTGTAACGGTTTTGACATTCCCTCTATAAGTGATACCTTATGAGAAGTGTCCTTTTCTGTGTGACTTATTTCACTTAGAATCGTCGTACCTAAATCCACTCATCATGCTGCTACTAGCCTTATGACATTGATTTCATGGCTGAGTGATATTCCATTGTACATAAGGACCACAACTTCTTTATCCATTTTTCTCTTTCCTGGGATATTGAAGGTGGAATGAAGTGGAGGTCCTTGTCAACAGAGCAGCCCTAAACTTTGGGGTGCTTGTGTCTTGCTGATTTTTCATTTCCCAATTTATACCCCCATGAGTGGAAGTGCCCTATGCTCTCTAAGCTGTGTTTTTTAGATGTTTCAGGACACACCGTACACTTCTCCAGAGTGGCTGTTGGCAATTTACATCCCGCCCATCAGTGTAGCAAGGCTCCCATTTCTCCATGGCCTGTCCTGCATTTCTGGTTTTGAGACTTTTTTCAGCATGGCCCTTTTGACCGATGGGTAGCGAGTCTTCTTTGTAGCGCTGATTTGCCTTTCCAGGTTGCTTGGTTGGCAAAAAGGCGTATGCGTTTTTTCCTGAATATATTCAGGAAAAAACGCATACGCCCTTTTTGGCCAAGGGCATCATTGTCAACGTTTTGCTGCTTTTCATGTGCTTTAAAGGCGATTCGAATCTACCTCCTGAAATCTGTTTCCTGCAATTGTGCCTTGATTTCAAATCCTCTTCTTTGCCTTCCCTCAATATATTTGTGGACGAGAGTTATCATTTATAACTCTGCAGGTTTGTGAATTGCAGTGCCCTGAAGCTCCATTTTACAACTCGCTTTTTTGGGAGCTGGCCGCAAAAGCGCAGGATGGCTTCAGGCCCTGTTCTGGTTCCGGGGGGGAGGATGAGCTGTGGTTAATTCTTCTTCCTGATGGGAAAATAGAGTGACCTGTGCCTGTCCCAACACCAAGAGCTAGTCTCTCACTGGTTCCCGTCTACCCGTTCATCCTCAGGACAAATTGCAACCTGTACGGAACAGGAGGTTAAAGGTGCTGATGCTCCTAGTAGGGAGATTATTAGTAAAGCGGCTGGAATGGCGAACCCGGGCACAAGGAGAAGAGAAATGAGGTGCGTTTTAGAAACCTTTCCCCATCACATGGTGTACCATCTTTTTGTTTTCTCATGCATGTTTTCGATGTAGGAAGATGCCCTTGAACCTGGAGATTTGCGACCCATGCGATGGGTAACACGCAGTATTACTTTAAAGGGTCTGCGTTTGCTCACCCAACCTCACCAACCTCTCAGCCCCAAGAGTGTCCACCCTTATGTCTGATCCAGCTGTGGGTCTAGATATGGTCAATCCAGTTGCATCACAGCCCCTGAACGCATTGTGTAAGAATTTCTCTCTCTTTCACTGTCTTTGTTTCATGGTTTTTCAAAGTAATTTATTTTTATAATGGGGTTTAGCTGCTTTTCACTGCTGTGTTTATGCCGCTTTACACCCACTTGACACACTAACAGTGAGATATCAATACATAGGCTTTAAGATTATTACTAGTCAGATATATTCTTGTGCGGTGAATAGGGTGTGTTGAGTCCAGTTCTCTGAGCAAGGAGTAGGTCTTGTCTATTACATATTGGGTTTATGGAGCGGTATCTGAGCTAATTTGAAACCCTTGTTTTATGTATCACCCCACCTCACCTTTCCCGTTAAGCAGCCATAGTGTGTTTTCTGCATGTGTGACTCTGTTCTGTTTTGTAATTCAGTTCAAGTGTAACGGTTTTGACATTCCCTCTATAAGTGATACCTTATGAGAAGTGTCCTTTTCTGTGTGACTTATTTCACTTAGAATCGTCGTACCTAAATCCACTCATCATGCTGCTACTAGCCTTATGACATTGATTTCATGGCTGAGTGATATTCCATTGTACATAAGGACCACAACTTCTTTATCCATTTTTCTCTTTCCTGGGATATTGAAGGTGGAATGAAGTGAGGTCCTTGTCAACAGAGCAGCCCTAAACTTTGGGGTGCTTGTGTCTTGCTGATTTTTCATTTTCCCAATTTATACCCCCATGAGTGGAAGTGCCCTATGCTCTCTAAGCTGTGTTTTTTAGATGTTTCAGGACACACCGTACACTTCTCCAGAGTGGCTGTTGGCAATTTACATCCCGCCCATCAGTGTAGCAAGGCTCCCATTTCTCCATGGCCTGTCCTGCATTTCTGGTTTTGAGACTTTTTTCAGCATGGCCCTTTTGACCGATGGGTAGCGAGTCTTCTTTGTAGCGCTGATTTGCCTTTCCAGGTTGCTTGTTGGCCAAAAAGGGCGTATGCGTTTTTTCCTGAATATATTCAGGAAAAAACGCATACGCCCTTTTTGGCCAAGGGCATCATTGTCAACGTTTTGCTGCTTTTCATGTGCTTTAAAGGCGATTCGAATCTACCTCCTGAAATCTGTTTCCTGCAATTCTGCCTTGATTTCAAATCCTCTTCTTTGCCTTCCCTCAATATATTTGTTGACGAGAGTTATCATTTATAACTCTGCAGGTTTGTGAATTGCAGTGCCCTGAAGCTCCATTTTACAACTCGCTTTTTTGGGAGCTGGCCGCAAAAGCGCAGGATGGCTTCAGGCCTGTTCTGGTTCCGGGGGGAGGATGAGCCTGTGGTTAATTCTTCTTCCTGATGGAAAATAGAGTGACCTGTGCCTGTCCAACACCAAGAGCTAGTCTCTCACTGGTTCCCCGTCTACCCGTTCATCCTCAGGACAAATTGCAACCTGTACGGAACAGGAGGTTAAAGGTGCTGATGCTCCTAGTTGGGAGATTATTAGTAAAGCGGCTGGAATGGCGAACCCGGCACAAGGAGAAGAGAAATGAGGTGCGTTTTAGAAACCTTTCCCCATCACATGGTGTACCATCTTTTTCTTTTCTCATGCATGTTTTCGATGTAGGAAGATGCCCTTGAACCTGGAGATTTGCGACCCATGCGATGGGTACCACGCAGTATTACTTTAAAGGGTCTGCGTTTGCTCACCCAACCTCACCAAACCTCTCAGCCCCAGAGTGTCCACCCTTATGTCTCATCCAGCTGTGGGTCTAGATATGGTCAATCCAGGTTGCATCACAGCCCCTGAACGCATTGTGTAAGAATTTCGCTCTCTTTCACTGTCTTGGTTTCATGGGTTTTTCAAAGTAATTTATTTTTATAATGGGGTTTAGCTGCTTTTCACTGCTGTGTTTATGCCGCTTTACACCCACTTGACACACTAAACAGTGAGATATCAATACATAGGTTTTAAGATTATTACTAGTCAGATATATTCTTGTGCGGTGAATAGGGCGTGTTGAGTCCAGTTCTCTGAGCAAGGAGTAGGTCTTGTCTATTACATATGGGTTTATGGAACGGTATCTGAGCTAATTTGAAAACCCTTGTTTTATGTATCACCCCACCTCACCTTTCCCGTTAAGCAGCCATAGTGTGTTTTCTGCATGTGTGACTCTGTTCTGTTTTGTAATTCAGTTCAAGTGTAACGCTTTTTACATTCCCTCTATAAGTGATACCTTATGAGAAGTGTCCTTTTCTGTGTGACTTATTTCACTTAGAATCGTCGTACCTAAATCCACTCATCATGCTGCTACTAGCCTTATGACATTGATTTCATGGCTGAGTGATATTCCATTGTACATAAGGACCACAACTTCTTTATCCATTTTTCTCTTTCCTAGGATATTA